>NW_020438877.1:1027381-1060582 GCF_000699045.2 Agrilus planipennis | reverse complement strand
AAGTAGGAAACTACAACCAAACAGCGGGAATAAAAAAAAACAAGAGTAAAGTAAAATATAAATACATTAGTGAATTAAAAATAGAAGATTATTGTAGGTAAGTTTGGTTGTAGCACGGGGTAGTTCAGGTAGCCAGCAAGGTAATGAACGTAACTACATCACGGGAAAACCTGTAGTTATCGTGTTCCAAGAATAAATTTCGTAGCTAGTAGGTATCCACAACACCCTTATACACTCTTTTCTACAAATACTGACATTTTTCGTGTGCTATTTGTATAGTTAAGCCGTCGTCTGGAGTAGCAAAAGCTGTAAATCGTTAGCTGCATAATTTGCCAATCATAGAATAAGTTACCCTACTCCCCTTCCCAAAGGTTGTATGGTACAACTTGACGATTGAAGTAGTATAATTATTAAAATGCAAAGCAGATTTGAAATGGGAAATATAGGCAGAAATAAAATTTTGTTATACTTTTGTTGGCGAAATATCTCAGGTAGACGAGTCCCTTTATATGAATATTTTATGAGTTTTGCGACTCGAGACGTTGGTTTATCTATACGACATCAGTGATGCATCTCCGAACGCTAGATAGCGCCAAGTGCTTTATATATCGTTTTTATCATTATACACCACTCAACGATCTGAACTATACTAGTTACACTTTAATCTACAATTTTAACACTCACAGTTTAGGTATATATATATAAAAATATCGACTAAGAGTAAAAATATACATATAATTATAACAACATCAAACGAACGATCAAAAGTATGAGAATCAGAAATGAACACACACTAACGCAAACAAAGTCAAATGGTGAAACGGTAAATCGAGAGTGACAATAACACGGAGGTTAGGTGGAAATGCCTTCCGGTTTTCACAGCTAGACACTGGGCTTACAATAGGGTAGTAAGGTTAGTTGATGGTTTGCTCCCACTTTCTTACTTGGGTCAAATGTTGAAGTGTGTCGGTAGTGGAAAAAAAAACTTTTGGGTGTTTCATTCCCACCAGTCACTAATGCTGGTGGGCGAGCAGTCCCTCCGGACTAAGCCGGAAGAGAGGGCGGAAAACTCTCTTCAGCCTCCTTTCAGGAGTCAGGAATCGTGGAAATGGGTGGGTGTGGTTCGGGTGAGAAAGATGAGACGGGCGAAATGAAGACAGGAGAGAATGAAAGATTATCTGTGGCATATTATTGCCGAAGTGATCCAAAGAAACCACTGAAAAATTTAGACCAAGGCAGACGGATCCGGAATCGAAACCGGTGTCCTTCCGAATGCTAAGCAATGGTATAAACTTCTAGGGCATGCCGCTAAATACGGTAGTGAGGAAAACGTTGCCATTTATACCAACTCTAGTACCATGTAAGGGTTTAGGAAAAGTTGCGTTGAGAGTGGGACTGTAAGGGTAGGGAGGAAGCAGACATTAAAATGATTTGGTTTTTTAAAGTCGATTTCGCGGTGGAAAAGGAAAATATGGATGGTGAGAAAAGACTAAGCATGAAAAAATAGGATTAATTATTAACTTTTAACTTTTCAATTCAGCGTCAATTTCAAGCGACAGAAAATAGTACATTACGTATCGAGGTCTGAAAAGTGGATATTTCAGACTACGTGTGAGTTGCCGCCCGAGCCGAAATACTTTTTGTAATGTTAGCGCGGAAAGCTCGTTTTGCATGCTATGAAATAGGGAAGAAACGGCCTCTTTTCAGCCGTGTTTTAGTCGGGAGGAAATAAAATTAGTCTTTTGAGCGCTTGCGCTGAAGTTTATAGGCATGCGCAGTTGTTCAATGACAATGTCTTTCTAACCTCTAAATCATTTACTCTTATTTCGCCAACTATCAATTTAATAACGAGCTTTCCGCACAAACATGACAAAAATAGTATATGTACCTCGGGAAGAAACAGGGTTATCTCAGACTGCATGTTTTCAATTCACATGCAGCCTTAAAAACCCTGTTTCTTCCCTCTATACGTAATGTGCTAACGTTTTAAGTTTGTGATTCGTATCTTTCCTGTATTAGCATATATGGACTATTCTAGACTCTATGAATGTAGTCATAATTTTTGTGGTTATAAGTTATTTATGTGCTATGTATTTAGTAAAGTATGCATCCCTTGGGTTTTAGCAACGATCTTATTTCTGAGCTTTAACTTTTTCTCATTATGATGTTGCCTATTTTGTGTAAGTAGGTTTTTCTGTTCAGAAATGAAATTGCTAAAAAAAATGTGGATTCATGTAGGCGTTCTCCTTAGTTATATCAGAAACTTTTAATTAAAGTGGCATTGGGTAAAACTTCCTCACTAAATAATCCTTAATTCTAGGAGGCATTAAAGCTGAATTTAATACTGCTATTTGGATGATTTATCCTTAATTCCGTGTACATTTTATAGGTCCATTTTTCTCCACGGGATAGCGTTGCGAGTGTATTCTTGCACTTTTTATTGCGTACACGAAAGTCCTGGCTGGTGCACACGCAAATTAACGGTTTTTCATATTAACGACTCATTTTTATTTCCACCGTGAGATTTTTGAAGCCGATAATGCTGTAACTTATTGGTCTCCAACCGTTGCATTTCGCAAAGGAGAATTAATTGCACATACCCTTGTATCTACCAATCGTCGTCCTAGAAAAACTGTATGTTGTGAAAAGGAATTTCAATTTGCCATTATTATGACGTAGTTCCCTAGTTATTTTTTCCGTGTTATATGGTAGAGGTAATATCTAGAAAATCAATAAAATGCATATCTACACGTCTATATAATTTTTCAGAGCAAGAACGTGTTATATATTTTTCATATTTAAAATTTAGCATTCAATAGAGATTTTAGTGAACTATTATCAAAAAACTGTACAAAATTTATATTTTTATCTTTTGTAGTTTGGCCTTGGCATTGATAAATAAGTTAGTTAACACGTATAAGCCGGTTGTTACGTGCTGATATGTGTTGTTATTTGTTATGTAACTATTATCACTATTATTGTTGTCTTGGGTTTAGGTTTGGACCTCAAAAGCAGGAATAATCCTTTATTTTTCCCCTTTTACGTTTCAACTAACACTCCAAAAGAAGACTTCTCAAAAAGAGAGGATTCTAAGGCCATTCGATTGTAGAAGGTGGCAGCCAAATATACAGTGCTTACATTCAGTCAGCGCAGGACGGTGTCAATGGAAGATGATGATTTCCACTTCCTCCTCCTCACAAAAACGACAGGAAGAACTGGCGGTTATTCCCAGTTTGTTCATTATCTATGGTTTGTTCCTTTGGTAGCGCAGTACCTGCCGATACTGAAAATTTCTTTTTCCCACTCCCTGCAATTTGTAGGGAGCATGCCTAGATCTTTGTTGTGTAGGTTCTAGGTCGATGAGATGTCGTTAGGCATCTGCATTAAGAAAGTCGATTTAGACCCCGAAATGTAAACCACCTGGTTTTGAGTCGATATTCTGTTGGGGGCAGTCCTCTAACTTCACTTCCTGTGAGAACCTCCAGAGCACTTTCACAGTCAGTGCATATGTATATGCAACCGGTGTTTCTATTATCATGCATTTCACGTCCACAACAAGCAATAGCTATTACTTCCGCCTAATGTCACTGAAAGGCTACTCTCACTTCGGCGGTTATAAATATATATTTCATTTCTTTCGGTGTTTCTGGGCTCATCCATAAACCATGGGTGATCGTCATAAAGGACGAAACATTTCCCGAAGATCAGTCCTCTTTAAAATAGAAGCCGATCCTTCTTGTCAAAGAAGAAGAGGGCTTTTATGAGATTAGGGGGCATCTGTATGAGTTTTCCTGTGATCACGTCTTTAGGGAACCCAAAGGGCCTCTCCTCACCTTCCTCTCTGTAGATATATCAGTACTCTCAGTTTTTTGAGCTCCCTCCTAGAGATGGAAAGAGCAGTAGAAGGTGGCCCCTCCTCACCTTCCTCTCTGTAGATGTACCAGTACACTCAGTTTCTTAGATGGAAAGAGCAGTCTTGTTCCACCATACCAACGCAGCATAGGTCAACCAGGTTTTCAGTACTGCTTCAAAGATCCACCTCATGGTAATCAGTGTACGCACCCAGTTCCTTTCAACGGTACTTATGATTTGCAAAAGGCAGGTTGTGAACCTTTTGTTTAGAAAGTCCAGGTAGCTTTTCGAGAATAGTTTACTCTCCAGAATTACCCCAAAGTACTTCACTGAATTCTCCATTTAGCATTCTTGCTCCCTAATCCGAAGGGTACAGGTTTTATCCCATTTGTATTTTTTTATGAACACAATAAGGCCGCTTCGGTGGAAAAGCAGGCCTTGTATGGGTACTTGTCCCTGTGTAGATCTTTCTCCTTTAAATCACGAATGATTCTGTCGACCAATCGTAGCAGAGCCGGATAGATACCATAGATACCATTGGGCCCTGGTGATTTGAAAGGACTGAAGCGTCTTATTGACCATCTGACTTTTTCAGGTGTGAAATCCTATTTTCTAGCTGGCGAAGTTTTCGTAATTGCGCAAAAGTCCTCCTGGAATAGCCTCTCCCAGAAGGGGAATCGTTTTACTTCCCAGATGTAAAGGGAAAACTGGAAAGTGGTCAAAGATCAGATGGATCAATATGTTTTCGTCAGCAGCGGTATATGTGTCAGCGTAGAGCTTTACAATGCCCAGAATGGCTTTGGAATTCTTTGCGAGGGTCTTATTCAGCCTGGCTGCGTTTGCTCCTTTACTGATAGTGTTGCAAATTATTACTCAGCCTTCAGCTTTGGTCTCCTTAACAGCAACCTTATAGTCGTTCCTTATAAATTTGTATGCGTCCCAGATTGAGGGCTTGTGAGTTCTGCTCGTTCTTTTAAGGAGGTGTCTGATTCTCAATCTGAGCCTCTCCATGGTGTTATTCCACCAGCAGACACTGCTATTGGCACGCATCGGCTTGATGGGAAAGTTTCTATCGAACGACACACTGATTATTTCATTAAATTGACGACTGATCTCTTTTCGGGAACGTTCCTCATATAGGGATTATGGTCCATCACCCATGATTATATAATGATAGCTCGTCAGATACTTTCCAGTTTTTGATTGTGTGTAATGTTTCTGAAAGAGATGGTAATATTAATTAGCTCATCTATTATGACATTACTAAAGGTGGGAGTATTCTCCTCGTTCAGGTTAATCAGGTCGGAGATGACCTTAGATTCCAACAGATCGGTGCCCAATGGGTTGATATTAGAGTCATCCCACACCATGTGATGGGAATTAGCATCGCAACCTAAAATGAATAGAGTAATGAATGACAATGACAGTAACTCATCAGTCTGCGAAACCCCCGAGGAGCGATTTCCTCTTGCAGATCTCCAGTACAGGGATCGGGTATGGTGTTAACGTCCTTGGTCAGCACGCAAGCTCTGGGTCTCACGCAAGAAGGATCTCTGAAGCAAAAAGGATTTCCTAGTTTTCTCACTACCCGAGGTTCTTGGATTAAGGGGTTCTTGTATGTATCTTAACTAGGCGCTTCTGAAGGAGGAAGAAGAGAAAAAGACACCGTTGCCTATTTCGCTTAGGGCTCTTTTCGACCCGGCGTGTCACTTTGAAAGTGAAGCGACTAAAGTCGAAGAAGGGTCAGCACCCTTGCCTGGGATTCAGTGACCATCACCAAAAAGTAGAAACGAGTGGTATCAACCCCTATCACCTTGGGAGGCTATCTGATAACATTCCAAGCATTTGTATGAAGGGTGGGGTTACAGCCAGCCAAGAGTTTCAACACAGCGGCCAGCTTTTCCAGTGAATTCGGGATCCTGACTACTGTCTTGCAAAAGCACTGGAGGAGTTTCACGCCTTCCTGTTTATGTTTTTCTCCTTCCCTGGGTGTGGTAAGGGAAGACATCAGATTTATTAACTAGCCTTTTCATTTCCGAGCAAGAGTGGACGAAAACAAAGCCCCCCGTTGCAGAAAGAATCGTTTGTTGTTGGTCATAGCGAGGGTTGCAGAAGATCCAAGCCTCTCCTGGTAGGTCAAACAGAAATGTTGAAACATTATCGTCGTTAAGTAAATAGTTCTTAATTTCTACTGCATCTTCGATATCATCATCACAACGTCATTAGTTGGAGCATTTGTTGGACAGGCACCTCCCTATTCTGAGCCTATTTTCCTATTTCCCGAAAATTAGAACAATTGTCTAATCGTGACTTTCTTCTGTCCCCTGTTTGTTCCTGCTTCGGCTTCTTATACGTGAAGGTGTTCTATCATCCTACCTTCCTTATCGATTTCCAAACGACCCTCTGTTTTCCTACCTTTTCTAATACCTCCCTCGTTTATCAATAGCATTTTCAACATTTTTTTTTGAAACACCACATATCGAACGTTTTTAACCTTTTCTTCTCCGTGACAATTATTCTCTGACAACATTACATAATATTGGTTCAGTTACGACTTCGACCGTAGTTCTGTTGCTCTTCTCCCGTAAAGAAGGAAAAGAATAGGTAGCGACCAATTTCGTGAGATAAAATAAAATCGTTTAATGTACTTTGAGAACGCAGTCAACAGACCCATAATTCTAAAAGTTTCATTTGTATGTAAGTGTAATTTGGTCGTTCTTTTAAGGAAATATTAATAGTTCACTGTTATCGTCGAGTCGGCTATCTTGTGAAGCGTACGTCATTTTCTCGACACCCGTTGCGCATTTTAAATGTCCCATTTTTTACATTTACTGCTGCCAAAGGGCAACTTTTGCTTCGAATGGCTGCTGCCCAACAAAGCATAGACGACAAGGGTAACTTTTATTACCCTTTTATTGACGATTTGGAATTTATTATCGATTCTCGACCTTGTGAACTCTATCATATTGTCATTCTATATTCGACCGAACCAACAAATAGTAGAGAGCCTTGCCGAAATGCCATGAAAATCGATTGCAAATTTTCTTTGTACGGCGGCATATTGAAATGCGTAAAAACTTTTATTAGCCCATTCGATAATATTATATTGCTTGTTTGATGTAAGAATAGGGCTTTGAAACTGGAATTTCATTTAAGTAGTTGTTTGTAAATGGAATTTACACATAATAAATGAGATAGAATACAGTTCGGTATACTGAACCTAATAATTTTCGATAAGTAGCCAAGGTATTTCNGCGGAAGATGGGGAGCTCTGTTACGAAGGGAACGGATCACTTTCCAGGTGCTTCGTGGATGTTGTTCTGCCTGAGCGATATTAGTCGTCGAAGGATGCGCTGCGGAATTCGGTTAGACGAGTTTTTAGTTCTCGTTGAAGGGCGTTTACCTCTGCACGTTGGGCGCGGTATTTATTCCACAGACGTCGGGCCTTGTTTTTCCTCTTAAGGAGGTCAAGGATGTCTGCTGGGAGGGTTCTGTCTTTGATGGGCGTTGGGCGGGGGGTAGTGGAGAGCTCGACTGCGCTGGTAATCTCGTTTGACAGGAAATTCACAGCTTCGTCAAGTTCCGCTATTGTGCGAATTGGAGTGCACTTGAATGGTGTTTTTTCCAGGGTGTAACGAAGGTGCAACCAGTCTAGTGACGTGGTTGGGTTTGGGGGGTTGAGGATTGGGCGGCCGACTTCAATAAGGGCTGGGAGATGGTCCGAGCTTAATGCGTCTAAGACGATAGGATCGGCGGAAAGTGTGACATTTTTCGTGACGAAATTATACCATTGCTTAGCATTCGGAAGGACACCGGTTCGATTCCGGATGCGTCTGCCTTGGTCTAAATTTTTCAGTGGTTTCTTTGGATCACTTCGGCAGTAATATGCCACAGATAATCTTTCATTCTCTTCTGTCTTCATTTCGCCCGTCTCATCTTTCTCACCCGAACCACACCCACCCATTTCCACGATTCCTGACTCCTGAAAGGAGGCTGAAGAGAGTTTTCCGCCCTCTCTTCCGGCTTAGTCCGGAGGGACTGCCCGCCCACCAGCATTAGTGACGAAAATGTCAATAATGTCAGGGGATTGATGGTGGGGGTAGGGAGGAACAGCCCCAAGAGACGTGTTTATCGTTGAAGTCGCCTGCAACGATGGTCGGAGCGCCTGGGGAGAGTAGAAGGGGGAGTTCAGAAAGGTCTCTGTCCGAAGGGGGGGAGTAGAGAGAAATAATCCTAAGAGGACCGGAGGTTAGTGAAACTTCGATGCCTACTGTTTCTAAGGAGTTTGTGGCCAAAGAGATAGGCCTGTGTTTTAATGAGTTCCTAACTAGTATGGCGACACCGCCGGCACTGCGGTTTTCACGGTCCCTTCTGTAGGAAGAGAAGTTCGGGACGAAAAGTGATGCAAGCAACACCGATTGACTTATCCTCGAGGAAGTGTTCGAGTTCAGTCAATTTACCTCTAATGCTTTGGGCATTCCAGGTAACTATCCGAAGGCTGTCTGACTGGGCGGTGTTAGACATTGGTGGTTTGTTGTAAGGCGGCGACAATGCTGGCGACCATGGTTTGAACAATGACTTGAAGTCTTTGTTCCAAACTTGGGATTGTAACTACAGCTGGTGGAGTGTTCGTGGTGCGTTTTTGGGCGGGGGCGGTTCTTACTGCCTTGGCGTAGGACATTTGGGATGGTGCTGCCAAAGTGGTAGCCGAAGGATGGACGGTAGTTTTCGTGCCTTGGGAAGCAACGGGAGTGACGGTTTTCTTGGGGGGTGAAGGACGGAGACAAGAGGCCAGATTTTATCACCTTTGGACATACGATGTATGCCTTTGATAATAAAGCCTTTGTGGCTTAGTTTGGACTCGATGTCCTCTGTTGGGATGTCTTCACAGACACCGCGGATAACTACATGGAGGTCACGGTCCTGCTGTAGCTGGTTAGTAGAAAATTGGACTTTGGATTCGTCCAGGAAAGAGGATAGACGACGAAAATCGTCGATAGAGTTCGGGTAGACACGAATTGGGTCTTTGGTGTTTACGGACCTACGGGCGGTGATACCGTGATTGTCCATGGCACGAAGAATTTTCGGCCAAAGGGACTTCTGTCGTATGACGATTGGTGGTGGAGACTTTTGGCTTGGACTTGGTTCCAAGACCGATTCGTTGTCCGAGGAAGAGGAAGATGACTCAGACAGAAAAGGCTGTTGTCGGCGGCGCTTGTTAGCGCGTTTGCCGGCTTTTACGAAACCGTCGTTCTCTCGGAGGTCCGTGTGCGGTAGACGGGTAGCGGCAGTGTCGGCAATGACCTTGGTCGCGTTAGGGGCTGGTGTTGGGCCGGACTGGTTGGCGTCGTTATGCGGAGCTACGGGTGAAGACTCCATGTCTTCGGTCATGGTCGTAGGGGCTGCAGCGGTGGAGTATAAACGAATAAATTCGTTTACCTGGGCGAGTTTGGCCTGAAGGTCACTGGCCAGGGCAAGGGCGTCCGCAAGGGAAAATCCCTCCAAGAGTGCGGAGCTCTTGGGGGTAGCCATGTTGAAAATGGCTAGCTAATTTGATGGTATGTGTCTTCGCACAATCAGGAAATAGGTATAAAATAGAGGAAAATAAATTGGCTTAAAGAAAAAGGTTTGTTGTGTTAGTGAGTAGGGTACGTTGTAGTTCAAAGGGACATTGCGTACTCCGTCCCAGAGAACTGTAGGTTAATTGAAATATAATAAAGAAAAACTCTTACCTATTACAGCGGGGCTGAATATGATGGTGGCCTTGAGTAGTTGATTATCCAGTAACGGACAGTTTTGTTGAACGCCTGGTTCGCTGGAAAGCTCTGGTCGTTTCGGTGATGTCAATCGGTGCGGTGCAGGTGATGTTCGTACAACGAAGGTTGAGCGCAGAGTGTGCTCCTACTGAAAAAAAAAAAAAACTTTTGGGTGTTTCATTACCACCAGCCACTAGTGCTGGTGGGCGGGCAGTCCCTCCGGACTACGCCGGAAGGTAGGGCGGAAGGCCCTCTTCAGCCTGCTTTCAGGAATCGTGGGAATGGGTGGGTGGTGGTTCGGGTGAGAAAGANGAGTTGCCGCCCGAGCCGAAATACTTTTTGTAATGTTAGCGCGGAAAGCTCGTTTTGCATGCTATGAAATAGGGAAGAAACGGCCTCTTTTCAGCCGTGTTTTAGTCGGGAGGAAATAAAATTAGTCTTTTGAGCGCTTGCGCTGAAGTTTATAGGCATGCGCAGTTGTTCAATGACAATGTCTTTCTAACCTCTAAATCATTTACTCTTATTTCGCCAACTATCAATTTAATAACGAGCTTTCCGCACAAACATGACAAAAATAGTATATGTACCTCGGGAAGAAACAGGGTTATCTCAGACTGCATGTTTTCAATTCACATGCAGCCTTAAAAACCCTGTTTCTTCCCTCTATACGTAATGTGCTAACGTTTTAAGTTTGTGATTCGTATCTTTCCTGTATTAGCATATATGGACTATTCTAGACTCTATGAATGTAGTCATAATTTTTGTGGTTATAAGTTATTTATGTGCTATGTATTTAGTAAAGTATGCATCCCTTGGGTTTTAGCAACGATCTTATTTCTGAGCTTTAACTTTTTCTCATTATGATGTTGCCTATTTTGTGTAAGTAGGTTTTTCTGTTCAGAAATGAAATTGCTAAAAAAAATGTGGATTCATGTAGGCGTTCTCCTTAGTTATATCAGAAACTTTTAATTAAAGTGGCATTGGGTAAAACTTCCTCACTAAATAATCCTTAATTCTAGGAGGCATTAAAGCTGAATTTAATACTGCTATTTGGATGATTTATCCTTAATTCCGTGTACATTTTATAGGTCCATTTTTCTCCACGGGATAGCGTTGCGAGTGTATTCTTGCACTTTTTATTGCGTACACGAAAGTCCTGGCTGGTGCACACGCAAATTAACGGTTTTTCATATTAACGACTCATTTTTATTTCCACCGTGAGATTTTTGAAGCCGATAATGCTGTAACTTATTGGTCTCCAACCGTTGCATTTCGCAAAGGAGAATTAATTGCACATACCCTTGTATCTACCAATCGTCGTCCTAGAAAAACTGTATGTTGTGAAAAGGAATTTCAATTTGCCATTATTATGACGTAGTTCCCTAGTTATTTTTTCCGTGTTATATGGTAGAGGTAATATCTAGAAAATCAATAAAATGCATATCTACACGTCTATATAATTTTTCAGAGCAAGAACGTGTTATATATTTTTCATATTTAAAATTTAGCATTCAATAGAGATTTTAGTGAACTATTATCAAAAAACTGTACAAAATTTATATTTTTATCTTTTGTAGTTTGGCCTTGGCATTGATAAATAAGTTAGTTAACACGTATAAGCCGGTTGTTACGTGCTGATATGTGTTGTTATTTGTTATGTAACTATTATCACTATTATTGTTGTCTTGGGTTTAGGTTTGGACCTCAAAAGCAGGAATAATCCTTTATTTTTCCCCTTTTACGTTTCAACTAACACTCCAAAAGAAGACTTCTCAAAAAGAGAGGATTCTAAGGCCATTCGATTGTAGAAGGTGGCAGCCAAATATACAGTGCTTACATTCAGTCAGCGCAGGACGGTGTCAATGGAAGATGATGATTTCCACTTCCTCCTCCTCACAAAAACGACAGGAAGAACTGGCGGTTATTCCCAGTTTGTTCATTATCTATGGTTTGTTCCTTTGGTAGCGCAGTACCTGCCGATACTGAAAATTTCTTTTTCCCACTCCCTGCAATTTGTAGGGAGCATGCCTAGATCTTTGTTGTGTAGGTTCTAGGTCGATGAGATGTCGTTAGGCATCTGCATTAAGAAAGTCGATTTAGACCCCGAAATGTAAACCACCTGGTTTTGAGTCGATATTCTGTTGGGGGCAGTCCTCTAACTTCACTTCCTGTGAGAACCTCCAGAGCACTTTCACAGTCAGTGCATATGTATATGCAACCGGTGTTTCTATTATCATGCATTTCACGTCCACAACAAGCAATAGCTATTACTTCCGCCTAATGTCACTGAAAGGCTACTCTCACTTCGGCGGTTATAAATATATATTTCATTTCTTTCGGTGTTTCTGGGCTCATCCATAAACCATGGGTGATCGTCATAAAGGACGAAACATTTCCCGAAGATCAGTCCTCTTTAAAATAGAAGCCGATCCTTCTTGTCAAAGAAGAAGAGGGCTTTTATGAGATTAGGGGGCATCTGTATGAGTTTTCCTGTGATCACGTCTTTAGGGAACCCAAAGGGCCTCTCCTCACCTTCCTCTCTGTAGATATATCAGTACTCTCAGTTTTTTGAGCTCCCTCCTAGAGATGGAAAGAGCAGTAGAAGGTGGCCCCTCCTCACCTTCCTCTCTGTAGATGTACCAGTACACTCAGTTTCTTAGATGGAAAGAGCAGTCTTGTTCCACCATACCAACGCAGCATAGGTCAACCAGGTTTTCAGTACTGCTTCAAAGATCCACCTCATGGTAATCAGTGTACGCACCCAGTTCCTTTCAACGGTACTTATGATTTGCAAAAGGCAGGTTGTGAACCTTTTGTTTAGAAAGTCCAGGTAGCTTTTCGAGAATAGTTTACTCTCCAGAATTACCCCAAAGTACTTCACTGAATTCTCCATTTAGCATTCTTGCTCCCTAATCCGAAGGGTACAGGTTTTATCCCATTTGTATTTTTTTATGAACACAATAAGGCCGCTTCGGTGGAAAAGCAGGCCTTGTATGGGTACTTGTCCCTGTGTAGATCTTTCTCCTTTAAATCACGAATGATTCTGTCGACCAATCGTAGCAGAGCCGGATAGATACCATAGATACCATTGGGCCCTGGTGATTTGAAAGGACTGAAGCGTCTTATTGACCATCTGACTTTTTCAGGTGTGAAATCCTATTTTCTAGCTGGCGAAGTTTTCGTAATTGCGCAAAAGTCCTCCTGGAATAGCCTCTCCCAGAAGGGGAATCGTTTTACTTCCCAGATGTAAAGGGAAAACTGGAAAGTGGTCAAAGATCAGATGGATCAATATGTTTTCGTCAGCAGCGGTATATGTGTCAGCGTAGAGCTTTACAATGCCCAGAATGGCTTTGGAATTCTTTGCGAGGGTCTTATTCAGCCTGGCTGCGTTTGCTCCTTTACTGATAGTGTTGCAAATTATTACTCAGCCTTCAGCTTTGGTCTCCTTAACAGCAACCTTATAGTCGTTCCTTATAAATTTGTATGCGTCCCAGATTGAGGGCTTGTGAGTTCTGCTCGTTCTTTTAAGGAGGTGTCTGATTCTCAATCTGAGCCTCTCCATGGTGTTATTCCACCAGCAGACACTGCTATTGGCACGCATCGGCTTGATGGGAAAGTTTCTATCGAACGACACACTGATTATTTCATTAAATTGACGACTGATCTCTTTTCGGGAACGTTCCTCATATAGGGATTATGGTCCATCACCCATGATTATATAATGATAGCTCGTCAGATACTTTCCAGTTTTTGATTGTGTGTAATGTTTCTGAAAGAGATGGTAATATTAATTAGCTCATCTATTATGACATTACTAAAGGTGGGAGTATTCTCCTCGTTCAGGTTAATCAGGTCGGAGATGACCTTAGATTCCAACAGATCGGTGCCCAATGGGTTGATATTAGAGTCATCCCACACCATGTGATGGGAATTAGCATCGCAACCTAAAATGAATAGAGTAATGAATGACAATGACAGTAACTCATCAGTCTGCGAAACCCCCGAGGAGCGATTTCCTCTTGCAGATCTCCAGTACAGGGATCGGGTATGGTGTTAACGTCCTTGGTCAGCACGCAAGCTCTGGGTCTCACGCAAGAAGGATCTCTGAAGCAAAAAGGATTTCCTAGTTTTCTCACTACCCGAGGTTCTTGGATTAAGGGGTTCTTGTATGTATCTTAACTAGGCGCTTCTGAAGGAGGAAGAAGAGAAAAAGACACCGTTGCCTATTTCGCTTAGGGCTCTTTTCGACCCGGCGTGTCACTTTGAAAGTGAAGCGACTAAAGTCGAAGAAGGGTCAGCACCCTTGCCTGGGATTCAGTGACCATCACCAAAAAGTAGAAACGAGTGGTATCAACCCCTATCACCTTGGGAGGCTATCTGATAACATTCCAAGCATTTGTATGAAGGGTGGGGTTACAGCCAGCCAAGAGTTTCAACACAGCGGCCAGCTTTTCCAGTGAATTCGGGATCCTGACTACTGTCTTGCAAAAGCACTGGAGGAGTTTCACGCCTTCCTGTTTATGTTTTTCTCCTTCCCTGGGTGTGGTAAGGGAAGACATCAGATTTATTAACTAGCCTTTTCATTTCCGAGCAAGAGTGGACGAAAACAAAGCCCCCCGTTGCAGAAAGAATCGTTTGTTGTTGGTCATAGCGAGGGTTGCAGAAGATCCAAGCCTCTCCTGGTAGGTCAAACAGAAATGTTGAAACATTATCGTCGTTAAGTAAATAGTTCTTAATTTCTACTGCATCTTCGATATCATCATCACAACGTCATTAGTTGGAGCATTTGTTGGACAGGCACCTCCCTATTCTGAGCCTATTTTCCTATTTCCCGAAAATTAGAACAATTGTCTAATCGTGACTTTCTTCTGTCCCCTGTTTGTTCCTGCTTCGGCTTCTTATACGTGAAGGTGTTCTATCATCCTACCTTCCTTATCGATTTCCAAACGACCCTCTGTTTTCCTACCTTTTCTAATACCTCCCTCGTTTATCAATAGCATTTTCAACATTTTTTTTTGAAACACCACATATCGAACGTTTTTAACCTTTTCTTCTCCGTGACAATTATTCTCTGACAACATTACATAATATTGGTTCAGTTACGACTTCGACCGTAGTTCTGTTGCTCTTCTCCCGTAAAGAAGGAAAAGAATAGGTAGCGACCAATTTCGTGAGATAAAATAAAATCGTTTAATGTACTTTGAGAACGCAGTCAACAGACCCATAATTCTAAAAGTTTCATTTGTATGTAAGTGTAATTTGGTCGTTCTTTTAAGGAAATATTAATAGTTCACTGTTATCGTCGAGTCGGCTATCTTGTGAAGCGTACGTCATTTTCTCGACACCCGTTGCGCATTTTAAATGTCCCATTTTTTACATTTACTGCTGCCAAAGGGCAACTTTTGCTTCGAATGGCTGCTGCCCAACAAAGCATAGACGACAAGGGTAACTTTTATTACCCTTTTATTGACGATTTGGAATTTATTATCGATTCTCGACCTTGTGAACTCTATCATATTGTCATTCTATATTCGACCGAACCAACAAATAGTAGAGAGCCTTGCCGAAATGCCATGAAAATCGATTGCAAATTTTCTTTGTACGGCGGCATATTGAAATGCGTAAAAACTTTTATTAGCCCATTCGATAATATTATATTGCTTGTTTGATGTAAGAATAGGGCTTTGAAACTGGAATTTCATTTAAGTAGTTGTTTGTAAATGGAATTTACACATAATAAATGAGATAGAATACAGTTCGGTATACTGAACCTAATAATTTTCGATAAGTAGCCAAGGTATTTCGTATATTAAATTGTGAAGAAAATCATTGTCGTAAATTATTTTACATTTCTAACTACTTTAAATTAGTCAAATATAGATAACAGCAAATGTAAAATGCTAAAAATGCACGCACATGAAATAACTGGATAGTATATTTTCTTGATTTTAAATCATTGTCGATTCTGTTGTCAAAAATGAACGGTTGCTAGCATCAAGAGAACTAGTGGCAAGAACAATTGGAAATTATTCCAATGGGCTAGAAGGCTGTTGGAGATAGGAAAAATAACTTTATCTAAAGCGAATGAGTTTAACAACCATCATCACTGAAAAACGAGCATGAAAAATTACATTTACAATTCTATTACCAACTGTACTTCATGAAGACTAATCGTATTACAACTAAAAAGCCTTTGTGTCCTACGTAATATTCCAACCATCTACCACGTAAAGCTGATGAGCTACTGGTACTGTTTAAGAATGGAAACAAAAATGAGACTCTAGATGGACCAAATGAAGATAGGAAGAAGTTAAACGTTATCTAGTCATACTGCAAAAATTACTCAAGGAAACCCACAAAATATTGGAACAGGGAAGATGGATTTGGAACTAAATCAGTGACCAGTTGAATATTAAGGTGATCAAGACTAGCGATTCTCGGAAGGTGTTCCGCTGTTCTCAGAGGGGCTCCGCGAATATGATGTTTTTTTTGGTAACGAAAATGTGTAAAATTCTGCGAAACGCAACTATTCGGTATTTAACCATAACAACGGCCTTTTTTTTCATCAGCAAATCAATAATAAATGAATAAAGAAATTCGAAGTGGTCACTATTATGTAGAAACTACCACACGCGGATCGGGATGTTGAGGTCCAATATGATCGAAATCGCGATCCACGTTAGGCAGTTTCGACAGAATATTGACCACTTTGAATTTCTTTATTCGATTATGATAACGTGCCAACCACGTAGTAGTAAAGTACGCCTGGATACATAATGTGGCATTGTACTAGAGATGGCGTTTACTTCGCCATTTGTAGGATTTAATAATAAAAGGCCGAAACCTAAGGGTCTATTTTATGATAGGGACGACGACCACTATTTTTGATAAGATATGGGAAGTCAGCACCATTCACCACTCCTTCTATACTCGGAAATGAGATGACAACCAATTGTTATGGTAATTAGTCATGTTGAACTTTTACATGCCGAGAAATGGACAATGAAAGTGATTTATTTGGCCGATATATTCGATAAAAACGTAATTAGCAGGCCCTTACAGTGAAGTGCCACAATCACGTTTTTAGTGAGAAATAAAGTATTTTATCCGACGATAAAAAACAAATTTTGGGCTGAATCTGAAGTACAAAAAGTTACAAATGTTTTTCTCTTCTAAATAATATTTTCTAGAGGAGTTACAGGTCAACAACTGATGAGTACTGAATCCATTCGTAAATCAGGCTAAATCATGAATATCAACTGCGTCACAGTATGAGAATTTGATTGATACTAAGAATTCACCTTCTCTAAAACAAAATTCGATCCAGCTGATTCAAAATTGAATGAATTTTGAATCGAACTAAGAGACGCGTAACCTGTGAATGGGGTTCCTCTAAAAAAGAATGAGTAAAAAAAGGGTTCCATAACAAAAAAATTTGGAAGCTTCATAAGCTCGCTTACGATCCATACGATCGCTTTTCGCATAAGAACTACTTCAGATTTTAGGTACTCAGGTGTTACTTAATGCACAGGTACGTACTATATGTCTGAGTCTGTCACTTCGATTTTGTCGGCTGGTCGGCTCTTTCCATTGCTGTAATCGTTCATTTTGAATGAACGTACAAAGGAATCGTTGATATCGGCAGCGCAAATTCCATTTTCACAGTTTGTTCGCGTTCGTACAAAGGCAATGTCGCCGCCGGTTTGAAAAGTTCAGAAAAACGGCTTTCAGATATCTTCGCAGTCGACTACGATGATGACGTCGACAACGGCGACGTGAAGGAGAAGAAGTGCGCTCCAGTTGAGAGTCGTGAAAAAACCCGTCTGAAAGGAGTACTTGTTTGAGTGATTATGTCCATTTGAAGGAAAATTGCCGTATTTAAACACTGCCTTTCAGACGTGGTTGTTTGAAAAACGGTGGTAGTGATAGAGTCGCGAGAAAGAGAAGAGCATAATAACCGTTTACGTTTCTATATGCATGTTTGCGTGTGCTTGAAACAGTGGCGGATCGTCAATGTGTGTTTAAAAAAAAATCGTGATGCGGTGTAATAGATGCAGCAATATATCATTATCGTCATAATCATTATCAGTATTGATAATCATCATCATAAGGTCGTCAGTCCTAAGACTGTTTGGACACGCACCTGCACTCTTTCCTATCCTGAGCTAATCTTCGCATTTCCCTAAAACTAGAACAACCCACATCTTTAACTATTTGCGAACAGTAATCTAATCCAGATCTACCTCTACCCCTCCTAATTCCCGTTTCTGCCTCTAATATGTCTCCGATTAGAACTTCATGCCTGAGAAGGTGTCCTACCAACCTATCTCGCCTATTTTTTATTGACTTCCATAGAGTCCTCTGTTCTCCTATTTTTTCTAATGCCTCTTCATTTCTAACTTTCTCTTTCCACGGTATGCTCATTATTCGCCTATAACACCGCACTTCGAAGGCTTCTAACCTTTTCTTTTCTGTCGCGCACACCGTCCATGTTTCGCATCCGTACAGCGCCGCGCTCCAAACATATATATTTAACAATCTTTTTTGAATTACTAAATTAACCGTTCGTGAGCATAAAAGTGACTGCTTTTTATTAAAGGCTACACGACCCTGCGGTATTCTTTGCTTTATATTCCTACTACTCCTTCCTTATTTGACCTCCTAGATACCTAAAATTAGCCGCTTCTTCTAATTCTTCGTCTCCTATCTTTATATTCGTTCTTTCCCTACTTTTCCTTCCGTTCCATACTAGTACTTTTGTTTTACTTTTAGTTATTTTCATACATTACTGTTTTGCCAGTACCGTTTCCATTTTATTTAAAGCTATCTCTAATTCCCCCTTGCTTGATGCTAATGCTGCTATATCATCTGCAAATCTAAGCATACTAATCTTTTGGCCCTGTATATCTGTCCTTAAGATGTTGATCGCATCTTCGATGTATAAATGACAGCTAATATTAGTAGTTAAAGTATTTGGTGACGAATTCAGTCAACACCGCTTAAGTAATTATGAAATATTTATTTTTTACTAGTTTTTTTGACGGCTTGTGCATTAAGTTTATACGATATACCTGAAATGGTGTGCAATATGGAAGAATTTAAGAATCAGAGGTGCATAGACCCACCCCCTTTTGTGGTAGGTTTTAATTCAAAATATTGAATATAAAATAGTATGTCTTCAAATATGGGTTCCTGGTTGAAATTGCCTCCCGAAGCCTTTCTTTAGATAAGTATAGAAAAGTTAATGAAGATATTATTCAGGTAGGATAAATAAGTAAGGACCTAATTTGAGGAAAATATGAAACTAAAGTATGAAATAATGTAACAATATAAGAGGATAGTTCACAAAGAGAAACACTTAAGGTTAGGATATAGGATCGACACTACTTTCACGCAAAAGAGGTGAAGGGCTCTTATGACTGTACCAAACAAGATTGCCGCGGTAACACAAAAAAATTATCGTTTGTTTTAAAGCTACAGGCATGGTTGTGTGACATGGTAACTGTTGTCTGATGACAACTAAAGATATTACATAGTCCAAACGTTGTAAAGGTTTATTAAATAAAGTCATGGAAGTCCGAAAGTCTAATAAGTATATGTCTAGAAGAAAATTATGTTTAAAATAGTTTTTCTGGACCTTTACTTTGTGGGACCAGCGGCGGAAGTGTGTCTATATCTCTGGTGATTACTTCTGACATTTTATTTCTAGAACATAGAAGAGAGGAAATCTTCCATCTTCGTCCGTACGACTAGGTAATGTTGGATTCATTCCTAGAAGCGCCTAGCAACTAACAACACTCTACCTCTGGCTGTTGTAGGATCTATCAGTTCAGGTACTCTTCAATCATTGGATGCTGTAGGACAGGCTCATCTTTAACGAAATCTGCACCCAGTGTGAAGTCCGCCACAAACAGCTGGTCCATTGAATTCTCTATTTGAATGGAGTGCAAAGTAAACCCGTTGGAAGCAGTGGATAACTTTTTAATAAATTCGATGAGATTGTGTTTGGGCTTCTTCTAACTCGTAAACACTGTAAAAACTAATTTGAATTTTGAATGAAATTAATGCAAAAAAATAATATAAAGTCATGCTGGTCATAGGTGCCTATATGAATTTTGAAAGTGCTCATCTTGATTTTTTTTAATGTTTTATATCTTCACCCTCCAACAAGGTCCATTTAAAAATATGGATATCTACTTGCCGAAACGAATCCCGGCGTAGCTCACCTCAACGTGATAGGCACGAAACTGCCAGACGCGGATCGCGTTTTAGAAAATATCACGTCTCCCCAGAATACAGACCATTTCGAATTATTTTATTCGATTATGGTAACGTGCCTATCACGTTGAGGTGAGCTATGCCGAGATTCGTTTCAACAAGTAGATATCCATATTTTTAAATGGACCTTGTTGGAGCATACGTAATCCTAAAATGTAGCATCGTACTACAGATGGCGTTCACCATGCCATTTGTGGTATTTTCTAAAACGCGCTGTTAAGACAGCAGGTAATAGTTAGTCTGTGTTCTGTCGGAGCTGCCTGCGACGCGCTGATGAGATCCAAAAAGATCGAAATCGCGATCTACATCTGGCAGTTTCGACAGAATACAGACCATTTCGAATTATTTTATCTTTAGCCTGGTTTAAAATTTTTATGAATATTGCTCTTCTTAAATCCTACATTTGTTTTGTTTGTATTTGTATTTCCTAGTAATAAATAACTATATGTAGTAATTGTTTTTGTCGTATTTCTTTAACAGACAAAAATGAGCACGTGCCCTTGCGTCTTTTTTTTTATTACCCGCCGCTGATGTGAGTTGCACGCAGGAGTGTATGTAAAGTAGTCGTACGTATGTAACTTCACCAAGTGGGTAAATGGTACGTGCGGTTGCGAGTGTGTGATGTGTTATTTGTACAAAAGGCGTCTGCTGAAAAGGTAGGGTTGCGGTGAAATGCTTGAAATTTTTAATTAGCGGCGCTAGAACGTTTATTCGGCCTAATGAAAACTTCAAATAGGGAGGTAAAGAAAATCCAACAGAACCCTTTACGGCTCGTTTTTATTGAATACCATGACGCACAAGTATGTGCGTCAATAGAAAGAAGGGAAGGTACGTATTGTAAATACGCAGCAGGGCTGTTATAACAAGGGAGATAAAAACGTTAGCAGCTCGTTATTTCTCATAAAGGGTTTATTATTTATCAAATTACTGGACGTTGATTAAATATTTACTAAAAAGATTGGGCTGATAGGCAGGGCCGTCTTTAACCTATTGGAGGCCCTGGGCACATAAGCCTACCTGGGCCCCTACAGCTTTAATAGAGAATTATTTTGGTTTATCAACAATTATTTGTTTTAGAAAATACAACAAATGGCGCAGTAAATGCCACCTGTAGCATGCTGCTACATTTTAGGATTACGTATGCTCCAACAAGGTCCATTTGTATGGATATCTACTTGCTGAAAACGAATCCCGGCGTAGCCAACCTCAACGTAATAGGCACGTTAGCTTATTCGAATAAAATAATTCGAAGTGGTCTGCGACGCGCTGATGAGATCCAAATAAATCGAAATCGCGATCCGCGTCTGGCAGTTTCGACAGAATACAGACCACTTCGAATTATTTTATTCGATTAAGCTAACGTGCCTATAACGTTGAGGTTGGCTACGCCGGGATTCGTTTTCAGCAAGTAGATATCCACACAAGTGGACCTTGTTAGAACATACGTAATCCTAAAATGTAGCATCGTGCTACAGATGGCGTTTACTGCGCCATTTGTAGTATTTTCTAAAACGCACTGTTAAGACAGCAAGTAAAAGTTGGTCTGTGTTCTGTCGGAGCTGCCTGCGACTCGCTGATGAGATTCAAAAAGATCGAAATCGCGATCCGCGTCTGGCAGTTTCGACAGAATACAGACCACTTCGAATTATTTTAATTATTTGTTTATTTATATTCATAATAGATGAATAGATAATTGTAATATGACATCATGTTTAAAAAGATTCTCAATGCAATTTCTATATTTGGAAATGTGTCTCCATCTCGGTTTTCTATCGAAACTTCTGGAATACTATTAGTTTGCCAAAAACAGACATTCTATTTCTAACACTTTCTCGTTAACATCTTCATAGCAGCAAATTTTATTGCAACTTTGTCTCAGAATTTGGAGTTTTCAAGCGAAAAACAATGTCAACAATAACCAATGTCCTTGTACAAACTCAATCGCTGTTTTAGATGCACGCTTGGAGTATCACTTATGGGAAGTAAGGTATTTCTACTTTAATATCTCTTCCCAACTCAGTTAAACTATCGTTGCAGAGTCATCAAAAAATGTCAAGCGCGAACTTCTAAGTCTTATTCTTTGAGACAAGTCCTTGTAGTCAGATTCTGTATTTTTCTCTTTGGAGAGCGATTCGAAGTAAAAAAATTCAGAATATATAAATGTTTGAAGAATCACCTACATTTAGGTATGCTTGCGTTTATAGCATGAAAAAGCGATTATGCAAGTAAATATTCTAACAGCAATTATTGATTAATTTTCTTAAAATAATTATCGGCTATTGGTTGGCGGATGGATCTGGCAGGATCTATATAGGGGGCCTCCGTTGATCGTGAGACCCTGGGCACTTCCCCTGAGTGCCCAGTGGAAAAAAGGGGCCTGCTGATAGGTCTCAATCTTAATTCCACTAGAAATTTATTAACTTACAAGAATGTTACTTTCTTCCAGTAGACTGTAACTTATAATAATCCCTTGTAAGTAGGAAGTAGGCGCAAGTTAAATTAATTATTTAACTGGTAAGATTTCAAATGTTCATCGACTCTTTTCCCGAATGAGTTTGCTGTTTGTACAGTATAACTTTGCTTGCTTGTTTAAATTACAACGGCTAAGCTTTATAATTTATTAAAAAGTTGCATCTGAGTGTTGTCGTTGTTAACGTTAAATATGTTGTACCTAAAAGTTAGTATAGTAGTAAGTAATAGTCGACCAAGTATTTTCTTCAAGCGTAATCTATATGTGGGGAAATAATTGAAGTGTGGGCAATCCAATTCTTTAAAAATTATAGATACAACAACAATCTCATAAAATTGGTGTTTTTACGACAACTTTGACTGTTCCTTACTTTTACATATCTTCCCATAGGTGGGGTTGATAGGAATCTTTCAACTTTTCATCTTTCTCGGTGGTTTGTTTGGATCATTTAGACAAATAGGACGAGGAAATTTCACGGATATCTTACATATCTTTCCCCAATCATCATCACATTCTGTAAACGAAGACCGAAAAGATACTTCCTCTCTATCCTCCGGATTTGCCAAAGAGCATTAGTCGGAGGAACTGTCCGCCCTTCAGCATTAGAAGCTTATGAAAGTGCACCACACAAAACTGTTTCCTTTCTTTTTGATTAAGATTGAGTTATCTCTATTTCATGCATTTTTAATACATACAATCTGTTCGTACACGTCAATCATTTCCTCTTTACCAATTATGACTCCCCAATATATATAGTATAGTCCAAAATTTCCTGTCCTATCCACATTAGGTTACAAAACTTTTATGTCATTAAATTACCCTACTTTTCGTTACTTACCCACAACAAAAACTATTTCATTTTGTTACAAAGATATAGCCTAATAATGTCAAACTGCATTAAAAATTCGAAATGCATAAAATTAGATATCAAGCTATGGTCAAATTTTTGACGACAGAGGTGTGGACACCGGTGGAAATCAAGCAACGTTTGAATTCGGTGTACGGACATTCTTTGCCTTCGTACTCCAGCATTTGGAAAAAGAATCAATTAATGATGAACCGTGTTCAGGGCGATCATCTAAAGCCACTACGGATAAAAGCATTAAACTTGTGGAATAAAGAGGGCTAAAGACTTAAGAATTAGCAATTATGACGGGGTTTTCAAAAACAACAGTTCTTAGCATTTTACATGAACATTTGGGTATGAATAAGATCAGTGCATGGTGGATCCCAAATTTCTGTCAGTTATTTAAAAACAGGAACGAGTGAAGTATTGTACTCGGTTTTTATTCCTCTGTGAAGATCGACAGAAAGAAGTGTTGGATTCAATTGTTGCAGGTTACGAAACTATGATTCTTTAAAGATTAAAGAATGAACAATAATGACGGGGTTTTCAAAAACAGCAGTGCTTAGAATTTTACATGAACATTTGGGTATGAATAAGATCAGTACATGGTGATCCTAAATTTCTGTCAGTTATTCAACAACAGGAACGAGTGAAGTATTGTACTCGGTTTTTACCGTTTGTGAAGATCGATAGAAAGAAGTGTTGGTTTCAATTGTTGCGGATTATGAAACTATGATCCTTCATCGTGAGTTTTTGTCAAAAAGGGAATCGATAGAGTGGCGTCTTTCGAGCTCACCGCGGCAAAAAACAGCAACAATCTTTTGAGATTCTAAAGGAATTTTAATTTAAAGAACACAACACAACAGCAACGAGCGATTACTATGCTTCCTTACTAAAGCAATTATAAGATGCTCTTAAAGAAAAACGTAAAAGAAAATTGTTGCGAGCAGTGTTTCTGCTTCATTTACAACGCACCAGTCCACATATCGGGTATTTCCATGGCTGCCATTATGGAATTTTATTAAGCTAGACCATTTATGATACAATTCCAATTTGACCTTAAGTGGCCATTATTTATTCTCAAAATTAAAATCCGACTAGCGAAGAAAACGGTTTAACGATGATGACGAGATGAAGTCAGCAGTTACGCCACATTTTGAGGGCAAAAATTGACACCTTTTTTTAAGCGTACAGAAATGTTAGTAAAGCACTGTGAAATGTGTATTGAAATAAAGGTATATAGACTATTTTTAAAAATCATAATAGTGGTTCCAAATGTATCCTTCATTTTAAGGAAGTTGTTTCACGACATTACTAGTAAAAAGTTTATGTTAGAGTGTATCGTACAGTCAGTTAGTAGCCGTGATACCTAAGCCTAAAACTTTTTGCTGTTACTGCACTATTCCCAGCCAATCCCGTGCCGCTCTTTATTTGTGTATCCCTTGTACTACTTGAGTGCGATAAATTGTTCGTTATTTATTAATTAATATCTCAGAAACTGTTGTAATAATTAATCAAACTTTTTTCAAAGAAGTTATTAGACATTGTTTAATCTTTCTGTAGTTTTTTAAAACATTTGTAACAAGGGATTCCAAGTTAACATTGTATTTCTAGTTAGCCTCGCCGGTATCCTGTATAGTACAATGTATAAGAGCCGCAAAAACGCGAACTTTGAATTTAAATATCTCTGAAACTATATTGTCCAATAATTTCAGTCTGCACATATATGTGAAGAATAACTTAAATAATATTCTGTCAAAATTTCAAATGAATCCTAAGCAAACGCTTTTCATGGAACAACTACCTTAAGGTTCAGGCAAGAAACTTTTGGACTTTACTACGTATATTTCTACACAACACCTCCACTCACTCTCGCATACCGTAGATGTTGAAATTACTGCTGTAATTTTTAATCCTTATATTAGGTTATTCTTAATCCATTCACCAATCTGTAAACGTGCTACTTCATAATGAATGTAATATAGATACTAATAAACGAAAATAGCCTAGAAAGTCAATGCATAAAAAGGGACCATTGCTGTGACGGAAGAATCTGGAAATTTTTACATTTTAATAAAGTTGAGTTAGTAGGCGTATGTTTCTGAAATCAACAGATATTTTTCTGTTGAATATGAATTAGTTCATTTGAAAAATAGAAAGCGCATGTTAAAGTTGAAACTTAATTTAAATAAACCTGAGCATCAGACGTCTCGTATGACCCAGGACGATACGCCGGTAATATTAGAGAACATGCCCTAGAATAGAATCACAGTCGACTCGCACGAAGGCATAGAAAATTAATGCCTTTTTTAGTAAAGAATTTTCCAGTAACTTTTCATTTATTTACATGGTTATTTATAAAGGGTGTTTCTAAAATATGTAAAAAGTTTTTGAAGGTGCTAATTACATGCATTAGGGAATCATTGGTGAGTGGTAAATTTTGTAAAAAATCCAGAAGATGTTATAATCTGAAGCCGGTTCTAAGTGTGAAATTGCAATGTGTAGAGAACTTGTGAAATAGCAACATCGATGGAGAATGTAAACAATGACGGTTGTCGAACCCCTAATAAAGTAAATATCAACATTTACAAGTATGCTACACAACACATAACAATGGTTAGAAGCAGATTAAGATAAAAAATAATTAAATAACTACTTTGTTCACTGCTGATAGCATATGTATTTAAAATACACCTTGACATGGTGTTAATATACTAATAGGTAATTGTAATTTTATTAATTATAAGGTAAATTTTCAAACCACCGCTCTGGTATTGTCAAGGTGCGTGACTTTTTATTATCCCCTATCCTCTCATTGAAAAAAAAAATAATTAGAACACCACGGAATACACACGCATATGTAACTACATTACAAAAATTGTTGTCGTGCTAAAAGAGGAGGAGCTTCGAGGAGTCCACTAAAATTATTTTCAAATCGCGTAAGAACGTTCGACATTTGGCGTATTTCATTTGCAGTGATCATCACACGGTCGTACAAATCATTAGCGTTCTACACTGGAGTTTAATACGAGGGTGGATTGATAAGTTTCCGGCCTGACCAAGAAAAACAAGGTTTTTAAAATTTTTTTTTTTTTATTTCTCAACATAATCTCCTCCAAGGCTGATACATTTCTCATAGCGGTGTTCCAGTCTATTAATGCCATCTCTATAGACTGATTCGTCAAGCTCCTCAAAATAACCATTTACAGCTTCGATTACTTCTTCATTGTCCGCAAATCTCTTACCGCCAAGCCATTTTTTGAGATTAGGGAACAGAAAATAGTCACTCGGGGCTAGGTCTGGAGAGTAAGGAGGGTGCGGCATCAATTCAAACTTTAGATCGTTGATTTTAGCCGTCGCAACGATTGACGTGTGCGCTGGTGCGTTATCGTGATGAAACAAGATTTTTTTCTTCGCCAGATGAGGTCGTTTAATTTTCACCTCGTGGCTCAAACGTTGCAATAAGTCTGCGTAGTATTGACCAGTGATAGTATTACCCTTTGCAAGGTAATCAATGTATATAATACCTCTTGCATCCCAAAAAACAGTAGCCATAACCTTGTTCGCCGAAAAAATTGTTTTTGCCTTCTTTGGAGTTGGTTCCCCTGGTCCAATCCACTGTTTAGACTGTTCTTTGGTTTCAGGAGTGTAGTGGTGGACCCACGTTTCGTCAACGGTTACGAATCGACGCAAAAATTCGCTTGGATTACGCTTATACAATGACAAATTTGCGGTAGAAATGTTTTTTCGAATCAATTTTTGGTCGACTGTTAGCAAACGCGGCACCCATCTTGCACAGAGCTTTTCCATATGCAAATGTTGGTGCAAAATATGTTGCACACGTTCATATGACATCTTACAGGTCTCAGCTATCTCACGCACTTTCAATCTGCGGTCTCCCAGCACTATTTGATGAATTTTTTCGATCATATCTGGAGTTGTGACCTCAACGGGGCGTCCTGAGCGAGGCCCATCAGAGGTGCTCACACGACCCTTTTTAAACTCGGAAACCCACTGCTTAACGGTTGAATATGACGGGGAGGATGTCCCCAGTGTTGAGTCCATCTCTTTTTTAATTTCCTTCGGCGTTAACCCCTTCAAATAAAAGTATTTGATGACAGCACGATTTTCCTGCTTTTCCATTTTTACGAAAACCACAGAGGCGTCTTGTTCAGCGTGCTGTCAAACCTACACTAGCAAGGAGATCGGGCTGAAACTATAGCTACAAGCTATCCAAGGATGGTACTATAGAATGTCACCTCAAGGTAGGCCTAGTGGCGTCATCTCTTGGTTAGGCCGGAAACTTATCAATCCACCCTCGTATACGCGCTGTTTTATACAGCCCCATACAAAGCGGTCGAGTGGATTTAGATCCAGATTACAGGACGCGTACGCCTAATGTAGCGTTTAGTGTGGTACGAGTGAGAAAGATTAGACGGACAAAATGAAGATAGAAGTGAATAATAAAAGATTATCTGTAGAATATTACTGCCTCAGCGTTTGCCTAAGTGATCTAAGGAAACCATAGAAAAACTTGGACGAAGGCAGACGGACCTGGAATGGAACCGGCGTCCTCCGGAATGCTAAGCAGTGGTCTAAATCTCTAGGCCATGCCGCTCGGTGGGTTTAGAAACTCACCCAATGGTGACCAGTTGATTGAATGCCGCGTTGCATTGTCGTATTTCCCTGCGTGACCCTACCAGGGCCGGATTGCATCTGCATTCAAATGCGTTTTTCTCGAAACATTCGAACCACCGTACATTTACCTAATTTTCTTGTTTTGTAGCAGCTTCTGCAAGCTTACTATTTATTTCAGAAACACTGTATAATATCTAATCATTTACACAGTAATGGTAATTACGAATCTACTACTACGAATTTACTAGGTTTCTATACTTGCTTACTAGTAGGACACTGTATTTATATCACTTTATATTCTCTTGTATTCGCATTGCTTATTTTTGTTACTAGTCAACTGTCCATACACCAACTGACTTCGACTGTCATCCAGAGGTGTATTTGTGTTGTCTTCGAATTCTCCAGAATAAATCATAATTTTTGTAGAAGGTTCTCGAACTTCTTTTTTACGCGACATGTACGCGTCGTTCATGAATGATTTATTAGCTGTGTCATGTCTAGTAAACAGGTTGCTGTCTTTTGATTATAACCTACACAGTTCGCAGCAGTCACATCGTAGGAATCTATGTATTGGCTTCATCACATATGGTACTGCTTGTACGTAATATTTTTAAACAATTTTTGCAATTAGCAAAAGCATAATAGTTCACGATTTTATTCAGATTTTCATCTTTGTTTTCTGTTTTGATTCCATGCCTGACGAGACTGCTTATTCATAAATTTATATATAATGACGTAATTGAAGCTATGTTTTGGAGTCATGTATGTTGATTTGAAGGAAATTCTGCCGAAAACATGGTGGAAACATGCTATTAAATTCAGATAAAGAAAGCTCCGCTTTTTTGTTGTTAAGAAAGTAATCTAAATGTAAATGAACATTCTACTTATTGCAAGATTACAACTGATTTTAGGTTACAAATATGAAAAATAATAAATAAAACATAATAGAAAATTGAAGTACGTGCCACGAAGAAGAATATTTGTACTTCTCACATTTTTTTATGAACCTATGGGTTATTTGCTTCTTTTATTCCTTAAATTATTTATTGTGGCCCCGTATATTCTTGAGAGATGAGTTACAAAGATAGAAGAGTGATACTTGGTTTGTATAAAGGCAACAGGCAGTTATAGAGCTGGATCTGCAACGTAGAGAAGTAAATATTAGGAAGGGAATCAGACAGGGATGCACACTGTTATCGCTACTTTTTAATCTATACATCGAAGACGCCATCAACATCATTAAAGACAGTACAACTGTAGGGATAGATGTGCAAGGGCAAAAAATTGGTATCCTTAGATTTACAGATGATATAGCAGTATTAGCATCTAGCAAGAAGGACCTAGAGATAGCTTTAAATAAAATGGAAGCGGTACTGACAGATCAGTACTGTATGAAAATAAATAAAAGTAAAACTAAAATACTGGTATGCAAGGGAAGAAAAAGTAGGGAAAGAGCGAATATAAAGATAGGAGACGAAAAATTAGAAGAAGTGGCTGATTTTAGATACCTAGGAAGTCAGATAAGTGAGGATGGAAGGAGTAGTAGGGATATAAAGCAGAGGATAGCGCAGGGTCGTGTCGCCTTTAATAAAAAGAAGTCACTTCTATGCTCCCGAACGGTTAATTTAGAAATTCGAAAAAGGTTGTTAAAGGTGTATGTTTGAAGCACGGCGTTGTACGGGTGCGAAATATGGGCAGTGGGCGCGGCGGAAAGAAAAGGTTAGAAGCCTTCGAAATGTGGTGTTATAGGCGAATGATGAGGATAACGTGGGTAGAAACGGTTAGAAATGAAGAGGTATTAGAAAGAATACCAGAACAGGGGACTCTATAAAAAATAGTCGTGATAGGTGGGAAACCTTCTCAGGCATGAAGGTCTAGTCAGAGACATATTAGTGGCAGAAACGGGAGTTAGGAGGGGTAGAGGTAGACCTCTTGGTAGATTACTGTTCGCAAATAGTTAAGGATGTGGGTTGTACTAGTTTTAGGGAAATGCGAAGTTTAGCTCAGGATAGGAAAGAGTGCAGGTACGTGTCTAACCAATCTGACGACCTTATGATGATGATCTTATTAACCACTGAAAATTTTAGTTATTTTGACGTTTTATAAAATACCTACTACTTGCAACTTGATATTTGAATTAGTTTTGCACATCTTGTATTGTTGTCTGCATATACACTGAGGTCACGTTGCTTTCGGTAATTTATGATGGCATTGTATATTGTTACCCTGAAGAAGTTTAACACCATTAAGCGAAACGTCGGTGTGATTATATAATAAATAAAATATTTTTCACCCCTCTTAAATTACTTGATTATTCCTGTTGATATCAGTCTTTGTTATTTATTAACGTACAATTGTGTTTATATCATACTAAAATGTTTATTTTCAATAAAGAGTGAATAATTCTAGAATCGTTGCGAAGTCCCACTTTGAAGAGAATATTTAAAAATGTTCTGTTACTTACTTAATTTTTCCTTTTTGTTATTTTAGCATTTCGTTAGTGGAACTTTTCCCTGCAGGAGCTATCATAAGAAATCTTAACGAGCAAAACTACGGAGTCGTTTAGGGGAGATTTTCAAGCGCAACTGATGCAGACCTTCTATTTTACATTTTATTACATTTGTGTTTAATAGAACCGCAGTACTTGAAAAACTGCCAAATTATTTTTGCTTCCAGCGGCGTAGTATTTATTTTATTTTCTTAGTTTATATTATTCCTTCAAGATGGTATATTCAGCGTTATTTTGCACTGCTTTATTCACTAATAATAATAATAGAATACGAAGTTACAATTTTACCTTAAATTAATATAACAAAGGCTTCAAGATAATCTCAATTTTCTTACACATTATATCTACATAAGGATAAACTCAATTATGTAAGCAACATTACTGTATTATATAAGCTATTCCAAAAGTGGAGATAAGGTAAGATAAAGAGACCGGGTAGGAGTAAAAGCTATTGGCAGTAGGTCAGTGTGCCAATGTCGTAGGTTAGTGTAGGGAGTAAACCTAAATTATATTACTGCTCACAAATAGTTAAGGATGTGAAATATTTTAGTTTTAGGGAAATGCGAAGATTGGCTTAGGATAACAAAGAGTGGGGATGCGTGCTTAAGCAGCTTTAAAACGTTTCGTTCTTATCTCCCCGATCATTACACATCGTTGCCATTTACAGAGTATTTATGAAATAAGTAGTAAGCTTTGGAAGGTGATAACTAGATACAACAGGGAATCGCATGGCCAGTAAAGTGGGTTAAATGACAAAATAATTTGTATGAAATCCAGAAGAAATTTCAGGCGTGAATTGGTAGCTTACAGTGAAATTGCGATAACAACAATGCAGCTAAATGGACGGAGAAAGAAAATAGTAACGGTTGTTGAGCGACTAGTAAAGTATTACTACGCTATTACACGTAATAATAATTAGACGCTCATTACACAAAAAGTAATTTAATAGATACATTGCTCATCGTTGATAGTATTCAGAAGGTACAGTTTAAAGTACAGTTCAACATGATATTGAAAATATAAAAGAAAGAAAACATTGACGTTACGTAAATATTAGAAAGGTAAAGAAATATTCTCTGAATAGGTAGTTGCAATTTTACTGCTTCTAACGTCAATTTCCAACTCACCATTAGGATGTTGTCAAGGTGCGTTATCCTTTTTATGAGTAGTTCGCCAACAGCCCTATCCTCTATTAGAAAAAATTAATCACAATACCAGTAAACAGACTCACACATACGTACATACCCGACAGAAATTGATCCCCTATTAAAAGTTAAACTTAGGGTTATCTACCAAAATTATTTCTGATAGTTAGATATTGTTGTAAACTGACCTATGGCACTGACACACTGACCTACTGCCATGGCTTCTACTGACTACATACATACAAGCCAACAACGTTAAAAGAACAAAGAAGTACTTTAAGCTGGTAGTTACATAAACATCGTCAATCACACTTAATCTAGTACAAAAAATAATAAACAAGGCATGTCTGTATTTTTATAATACCTTCGCTTTTTTCGAAAACGGTGAAACAAACATTTATTTAATTCTCTTGTTTTATATGCAAGCTTGCTGCTTATTTCAAAAATACCATGTTAGTGTTTATAATAAGTTGTCATTGGGAAAAACAGTAAAAAATTGCAGAATATGCCGTTTGTTCTTTCTTTGGCGAAATCTACGAAGAGAATATTTTTTACAGCATTAGAGTTGTTCAGAATTGAATAACCTTTAAAGAGAGTGCTTGATCAGTCTGTAATATCCAGTTTTCACCGAGAACAACTACAAAAATCTCGTCTTCTTGAAAATTCGTAACTTGTGCGACATAGCAGCCGTAAATTTAAATTTTTTAAAAGATAGTAACTTGGCGGTTTTAAAAATGGTTAACGTTGAGTGAATTATTAGATAATATTTAGCATCCGTACACTGTAATTCACAGTACCCCTTAATGGAAGGGATAATAAAAGACATGAATCCAAGAGGCGACATTTTACATTTTTATTAGTTGAAAATTACATTAATAAAACTTGTTCTACGCCACTGTTATATACCATTTACCATTTGTCTACTATTAGGGGCGCCTTTTCCGAAGAAGTCTGGACCAGAAAGCCACAACTAACACGAAAAGAAATTACTTATTTACTCGAAACCTTGATGTCATAAACAGCTAAGGGGTAATGGTGTATTAATTTGGAGGATTTACGCTTTGGAAATAAACATTACGATCCACGTCTTTTTTACCGTCCGAAAGAATTATAACAAAGGGGCCACTAGACTGCTTGATTGACGACTCCGTTTTGGGGAAGTATCCAAACGCAATTCTCTTATCAACTTAAGTACGGTCTCGTTTTTAGTAGAACTGGAAACTACACATTCATTCATCTACCACAAAACTTCGAAAAACTCATTTATGAACTTGCATAAATATGAACTATCGAAATACCGGATTATTTTAACTGGTTTGTAGTTTTAATGAACCTAGATGAACTAGGTTGTTCCATAATGAGAGAAGAGTTCGCTGTAGCATTAAAAAAACTTAAACAATAATAAAGCACCAGGTATAGATGCGATACAGGCGGAAATTTTAAAACGTGCAGGACAAGAGTTCGAAATTAGAACAGCGTGCTCAAAAAAAGGCTTTGACATCAACCACAATTATTACTTTTCACTCGCACAAAAACGTTACTCATTTGCAGCGATCTCAAGATTCTGCCCGTCATTAAATACGCGCGTTGTTTGATTTCAGAAAGAAATTTAGTAATATATTATATGCGAATTTGCGTCACACCAATAGACTATTATAAAAGTTTAATATTTAATAAAATAATTCGAAGTGGATTTGAATTAGTTT
>NW_020438877.1:1016280-1027054 GCF_000699045.2 Agrilus planipennis | reverse complement strand
GATCCGCGTCTGGCAGTTTCGACAGAATACAGACCACTTCGAATTATTTTATTCGATTAAGCTAACGTGCCTATCACGTTGAGGTTGGCTACGCCGGGATTCGTTTTCAGCAAGTAGATTTTTACACAAGTGGACCTTGTTGGAGCATACGTAATCCTAAAATGTAGCATCGTGCTACAGATGGCGTTTACTGCGCCATTTGTAGTATTTTCTAAAAGTTTAATATTTGTTCGTAAACATGAGACAAGTAAGCGTTCGGCGTTCACTTGAGCTTGTATGGAGACCATCTTCTATATAAAATCAAGTAACAATAATGAAACGTTTGTGCAATTTGGTAACTCGAGTAGATATGTTTCCCGATTTTCATCTTCTCTTCCTTTCTTCTAAATGACTCCTTAAATCGGTAATTGCCCATGCCATACAATAACAAAGCATGCATTGACATTGAGAGATGAAGACGCTAATAGTAGTATCAGCAACTGATCATTTTGATGGTAATCTGACCTATTACCAATGACTGATACTGCTAATTACCAGCTGATCGAATTGTATATAATTTTGGAAATTTCGTTCTTCTTCGAGACAAGCAAAACCGCTGGTTTATGGAAGCTACGACAAGAAATAATGAAATGTGTTTCATTTAATGATGGATCTCTAAATCATTTCCTTAACATTCCTTGCACGTAATATCTAGCAAAGCGACGCGAAAATACGACAATGGCGGTCATGTTAAATCTTCGATTACTCTGTGTATAAGGGCAATAAATTTTGTAAAGATAGAGGAAAACGTGACAGTTCGAATCGCTTTATGAACATCCCGATGCAGACTCGATCGTTATTATATTGTTGTTTGCGGGTTTGAACGGATAATAAATGCAACGGTTTTGAATTTCGCAAACGGATTATCGGTTGAATGTGTCGTTAGTGGAAAACATAATTCAATGGCTGCCGTCCGAAGGTTTAATTAAAAGTTGTTTTTGTTCGAACTAGTGACCCACATCGTGTCGCTTACACGTTGTTTTTAATTTACTGAGTTTTTATTGGAATTGTTAACCAAGAAAGAAACCAATTTAAATTTCCGTAAATTTTTCCCGGATATTGAATGGCACGTGTTGTGAAAATTAATTTTCTCGTTCAGTTTTGTACTTCCTTTATTTCCTATTAGATATTTTACAATGAAAATGAGCGCATGACTTGCTACAAAACGGAAAAGTTAGGTTAAGTGTAGATTACTTAATTACTTCAGGCACCTAGGATAAATTCGAGTTAATAAATACAACTTTTCAATAAAAATCCCAGCATGCGGGGAATAAGACATGATCTATCGATGGAAGGGGAGAACATGATCGTAGATTACTGGCCGGATGATTCGTAAGGAGGGTAGTGTTACGTACAAGCATGTACGTGTAATCAATTCATTGATTTTCAACGGCTCCTGAGTATGCCCGCAGTCAGAGGCCGGTCGATAGTTAATATCTTAATGACACTTAACCCTTATGATGCCTCGTAATTGAGGCGAAACGTAAGTTGTTGGTCTCGTATAAATAAACAACCTTTGTCCTATATGTAGTTTAATTTCTTTCTACAAAATTCCAACGTCATCCGGAATATGGAATAGAGGGGGCGGCTACGTTTCTAAGCAGCCAAACGGCCCCTACAAACAGAAGGTAGATATTTGGATCCGTCAAATGGGCATACACCATCTGATGGCAAAATTACTAACTCGAATGAGGGAAAAATTTACATGGGAACTGTGCACGCAAATTGTAAAATTGTTTATTAAAATAATAAAACACGTTAAAAAAGTAAAAATGTTTTTGATGATGGAGTCGACGAAGTTTTCTTCTAAAGTAAAATCAAATAAAAAGTTAATATGCTGCAATAGCACTTCAGACATAGATCTTCACTCTTCACCTACATTAACTACTTTCCAATATAAACTAACCGTTTTATATATGTAAAAAATAAATTCGGAAAATTAGAGAAAAAAGTAAACTAATAGAAGCTTGGATGAAAGCAGTAGGTGTCAATAGTACCAGTAGGTGAATTCCGGAATAAAAATTTGTTCACGTCATTTTAATGCACATGGTTATATTTCAGCAAGTATTTACCATCAGCCATTAATACTTAAAACTAGAATCATACTAAAATTATAAAGTGAGAAATTATTTATTCCTGTGTAATTAATTTAACACAATTCTAATTATACGATATAAGTATTTTGAGGTTAAGAACCTACCTGCTGCAATACAACAAAGTTGCAATAATGTGTTTGCAACGTTCTCTTAAATCGGCATTGCACGTGCAAGTCATTGATATGATATTACTTAAATCACCCAGAATCACCTCACCAATTATATAAAGTTAATCACTTTTTAAATCGGAAGTTTGTAAAAAGTAGGCAGTAAACTTGACGGAATTTGAAGGCTAGCTTCCGGATTTGTTATTTCCGAATTTTATAATGTGATTGGCATTAAAAACAGGCTCACATTTCAACGAAATTTTCTTTTCCGAGGCTTTGTGTCAGCCCAATCACATATTGTGTCAATACTTATCATTTTATTGTAATTTAAAAACTTGGAAATTGCACGGTACACTATAGGAACTACGATAAATTTTCCCTAAACGGCGCCATGTTTTTAGGCTCCTCCCATTTGACGGATCTCAATAGATGTGCTCTATTTTCCATTAAAAAAAATGACTTGAACTTCAAATGGTCTCTAAGATTAAGCTCAAGGTCAGATTAAGGTCATCACATGATTTTCTCTTCAAAAATATCAAATTTTTTTTCCGAAATAATGAGAATTAAAAAAGATATTTCAAGCCTTCCCGCAATATTTATTTTCTGCTTCATCCTAGTTTACCACCGCTTGTATTGCAACTCACTTGCCCGACCTTCGGGAATTCAATTAAAAATACCTACGAAGCATTGTCTCTATGAGGCAATCTAGAAAAAAAGATGGGATACTATTACCTTCTGCATTTAGTCTTTGCTCCTAGTCGACTGCTCGCCTGTTTATAAATGTAACCTCTCTCTCCTTGACTCCATTATCCAAACATGTTACCGTGAAATGTCCATATTCCGGGTAACGTTGAAGTGTCGTGCTCGGTTCTTAGGCTATAACTACATATTTTTATCAAGAAAAAGGCTTTCTTGAAATTACATATCATGAAATCAGCAATTTTCGTTTTTTGTGTCGACATTTTTGTTAATGTAAAATTGATGAGAGAGTAGAACATTCAGTCTGACTCCTTCAGCAGAATAAGTATGTAATTTTTTTGTATACCTATTCCTTTCTGTAGGTAAACATTTGAAAATCTTTTTTTTAACATCTCTCCACATATGTTATTGTTATACCGTCTTAATTGTTTTTTGACAACTATCGAAAAGCATAAATGACACTGCATTTATACCAAAAAGAAAAAGAAAAAATGTATTCTTTTCATTCTATGGCTTGTTTTGTTTAATTTATTGTGAAAATTCTGTTGATAAACAACACTTCCATACATGAAAATCTCATACGATAGGATTATGGGGCAGTCATTGTAGTATACTGCGAGATGGTAAATTTCCCTCTTAAAACTGATCCAATTGTAAATGTATTGTTATGAACGAACGCCGCAGGTGACGATCGATAACGGTGACACCTTCACGTAAGCGAGCCCCGACAGTCGCGGTCATAAATCGCACAGTGAGCAAAGGTTCCACTACAAAAGAAATTTACGGGAAGTTTCCGGAAATATTCAGAAATATTCCGTAACAGTGTAAATGAGTGGTCATCTTTCAACGGGACGTAATCGACAATGGGCAGTTGATATAAACTGTGCACGAACGAAAGAAATAAACAATGAAATAAGTAGATGAAAGCTTAAAGTAGGGGAGACCGGGAGAAAATGGGATATTTTGTAAGAAAAAAATTGTCATATAATTAATAACATTATAAATCAACTTTAGACATTCAAACCATTCTATACAACATATCACTTAATTTTCTCATAATGAAGAACAACAATAAGGAATCCGAATTTTCAATTTTGCCCCGTGGTGGAATCATGGGGTAAAAAGAGCAAATATTTTAATCATACTGGCAGCGTTCACAAGTATGCGTAAAATTGTCGTGCTCATCAACTCCAGCACAGAAATTACATTATGGGCCCGATCATGGCACATGCTACAACGTAACAAAATACCCATCCTTTGGTCAACTGCAAATAAGTTCGCACAGTTAATACAGGTGTAATACCCAGCAACATTACCTAAAGGTTTAGACCGTTGCTTAACATTGGAGAGGACATTGCTTCGTTTCCGAATTTTCTTGGATCACTTTGGCAAATGATGGGGCAGTAGTGATGATAATTCTATTTCACAGATGGTCTTTCACTTCTCTTCATTTCGTTCGTCTCATCTTTCTCACCCTAACCGCCACTCACTTATTCTCAAATTTCCTAGAAGGAAACTGAAGAGCAGAGCCGGGCAAACTCGGCTCTTTTGACTCCCGAGTGCTCTCCATGTATAGCCAATTGCTCCTGTGAGTGCCTGTGAGATGGTTCTTTCTTTTTCTTATCCCTTCCATTTCGTAGGTAAGTCCCCCCTTCCATAGCCGAACTCAATAGTATTGCGACCCTAGTCCGGCATGCTACCCCTGAGCTGCGGGACGATCATTAGAAAATTCTTGTAGGTATTATTTGAGTTGCGAGAGAAGCTTCGCTCGTCTACGGGATGGAGGGGCTTGATATGGGAGTAGAAGGGAGAAGAGAAAAGAGAAAGCAATATGAGTCATTACTGCGTACTCTCTCGTATGGAGTGACCTAAACTAACCTCAGGTAGCGTCTCCTTCGAAATTAATGTCTGCCCGGGTCTCTTGAGAAGGACCTTCCGCTCTATTATCCGGAATAATCTGGAAGGACTGTCTGCCCAATAGAATTGGAAACTGGTGGGCATGACTCTTCCAAGTGTTTTTTAAGTGCACTTTATTTTTTGGGCTGTTCGCTTCTTTATTAGTTTTATCAAACACAAAATCGACAAAAACCCTCATGTACTTGTTCATAATTCACTTATCTATCTAGTTAGGCCAATAATTTTATTAGTCAAGAAAAAGAGTCGACTATCACGTTACACTTTGTGGCAATTTACAAATCCAATTTGTATTAATGTAGTTATACTTTCATTACCGTATGCAGAAAGCCGACCATTACACTGCATAATGTGATGACTAACGTTAGAGCGGGTTAGCCTCAAATATTCCATTACTTTTTTTGCCTCGACCGATGCGACGTGTAATTTCATGTCGACCTTTTACCGCTCATGCACTGCACCTGTTTGTACAACCAACAGTGTGCCCTGATTGAGTTCCAACTTTGAACACGAAAATTTATTGACGCGACATCTGAATTGTAAAGGTTTTGGTAACATTAAAAGGATATGGAATTAGTTTGTGGTATTTACCACTAGTTTACACGATTTTCAACATTTAATACTTCTACTGCACTTTTCATTAGTTTATGATTACATAAAAGCATTACAAATAAACAATGGATGACTTTAAATGTTTAAATTAGCAACACTTTTTTGTTACACTTGTTATTAAATTGGTATTAGAAAAAAATCGGTTGTCTGTAAAGTCGGTTTACTGACGATAGTTGAACGTGACAACGTCATAAGAAAATACTGATGGAATGGTTTCATTTTTCACTCACTCAAGTAGGAGAGAGAAGATGTCGAACGCTGCCGAACGCGGAGGCCGATTGTGCCTCTTTGTCGCTCGTTCCGCGCTCTCGCTTGCACTTCAAGCCTTAAATGGAACGCCTCAGAGTGAGGTAACACCGCATGAGTCATGTTTTTTCGTGCGTGCAGCCGGCTCCATCGAATTATAAGACGTTGTCACGTCAAAAAAGGTAAAACAATTTAAAAGGATCAACAGAATAGAACACTGTCCCCTTGTCGAACTAATTCAACAGCAGCAGAGCTGAACATTTTGCATGATAGTTAATATAGCCTTACGACGGAGGTACTCTGAAATATGTATACGAGGTCTGTTCAAAAAGTATCGCGAATTTGATGTTTTTTCAAAAATTTATTCATGAATATCTATTTTGTCTACTTAAAAGTAATTCTCACTAGATATTGTACACTTCTGCCAACGTTTTCTCCAATCTTCGAAGCACTTCAAAAAATGATTTTTTGTGATCTTGTTCAGTTGCTTTTTCGATACAGTCTTTATCTTTATCTCCTTAATCGTAGCATAGCGTCGTCCTTTCATGGGCCTCTTCAGTTTCGAGAACAAGAAAAAGTCACAGAGGGCCAGATCTGTGGAACACGGTGGCTGTAGCATTATTAGTATGTGTTTTTGGCCAAAAATTCGCGCACAAGCAACGATGTGTGAGTAGGGGCGTTGTCTTGGAAAAAAAAGCGAATTTTTGTCCTTCTACAAATCCGGGCGTTGCTGGCGTGTTTAACTATTTGTTAATCGAAAGCCGGTGGAAAAATTGCCTGTCATCAGCGGACAATCTTTTCTTTAAGGCTTTTTTTGCAAAAAGGGATTGTTTCTTTATATTTCTATAAATATTTCTTCTATTTTTTAAATGGAGATTTGTTCGGTTTCAATTGCTGCAGGTGTCTGACGTCGTTTTGGCAAATCTTGTAAAATGGAAATATTGGTGCACGATTTAGTTCATTATTATCATCATTAAAGAGGTATTGTATTATAAAGAATATGAGAACAGTGGAAGTCAATAAAAAATAGGCGAGATAGGTTGGTAAACTCCTACTGAGGCAAGAAGGTCAGGTCAAAGACATATTACAGGCAGAAACAGGAGTGAAGAGCAGTAAATTTAGACCTATATTGATCACTGTTCGCAAATAGTTAACGATTTGAGATGTTCTAGTTATAGGGAAATGCGAAGTTTAGCTCAGGATAAGAAAGAGTGGAGGTACGTGTCCAATCAGTCTTAGGACTGACAACCATACGATGATGGTAATGATCACCATCAGGTAACTGGTTAGACACACCTCCACTTCCTATATTGAGCCAATTTTCGCATTTTACTTTAGAAAATTAAAGGTATTTGGTTCTCTAATTATTTGTGAACAGTAATTTAATCTAGGCCTATCTCTCTCAACTCCCGTGTCTGCTTATAATGCTTTTCTGATTAGCCCTTCATGTCTTACACCTCTTTTTAATATTTCCGTATCTCCAACCATTTCTATCCGCGGTATTCTTAACAATCTGGTGTAATATCACACCTCAAACGCTTCTATCGATTTAGAATGTTAACGAATGTTTTTAATCCCTCAAGTGATACACCTAAGTGGGCTGAAGTCATTGCATCGCCGCTTTGCAGCCCATTCGTAGGATTACGTAGACAAACCTGGAATTACGTTCGATCTGACAAATAAATTTGATGGAAAGTTAAATTGCAGTGCTCCGAGCAAGCGGTAGAGTATAATTCCTCTATTGGACATTCGCTCATTTCGGATTAAATCTAACTACGCCTTCGTCACGACGAATTACGTTATTTTGGTACAGAAGATTCCGTATAACACTTTACTAATTTGAGGAACATTGCTACAATCTTTAGGATTTAGAAAAAGCAAAGTATGTATTTTGCAATGTGGTAGGTACTGATTTGTTTCATGGTCATGAACATTAAGCCATAATTGTTTGCCGTGAAATCACGAACAGTATTTTTTCAAAATGTTGGTTTTAACGGAGCGACTGAAACTCTGTACAAAACATATACAGACTTTATTTACAAATGAATTATTAACTATGAAATAACGGATTACAACTACTACAGGTACAATAAAGAAAATATGAATTAAAAACGCAAGTTAACAAGAAGAAAGGACAAAACGTAAGTAACTCTAATTTATTTGACAAAATCAAAAATTGTTTTGGCGCCACCACCAATACCTGGTATGCAACGAAAGAATACCAACCAGAAGCCAAAAAGAGGATAACCCCAACAAATTATGACTGAAAGGCATCTATAATAAAGTTAACAAAGTTGGTTGCTGTCGAACACCTTCGCAGAACCTGATCGTTGGGACCAAATCGGCCTATTATTGTTTGCAAAAGAACATTCAACAGATATTTGACTGTTTTATGCGTTTCAAATTAGGGAAATTTCAAATATAATGAAATAAAACAGGTCTATCTATCAAATCTCTTTAACGACTAAAAAAAAAAAAATGTTAAAATTAAACTGAAACCATACTGTTTGTTTATGTTCTGTCTTTTTTCAACAATCTTTAACAGTTTTATCAATGTATAGTACACGCACTTTAACGTGACATACGTAAAAGCAGTAAAACTGACACAATTGATAGGCGCTGAGATACAAATAGTTAAAATCCCTTTGTACAGCCTTTGTCGGCTACTAAGAATGCTAAAAATGTGGCCTCTTACTACGGGCGCACGGCGTGCACAGACGATGACCTGCATTCATAGTTGACAGGAATTACAAAGAATGTCACTGTTCAGAATATTCGACATTGTTTTCATTTTCACTGGGGCATATAACCCTAATAGTTACTACTCAACCTGTTCGTACCAATAAGTGAGTCTTAAACTACTCAGATGTAGCTCTTTCAGGGTGTCTTTAGGTTAGTTGCTTTTCTATTATATTAAAGTGTAGAATAAATCTGAATGGAAATGTTTGCTGCTCATGTACAATTGGTTTCAAGTAGAAATAATTTTGAGAATCTCAAATATCCATTGCACGTCACAGTACAAAATGGATACATTGCCTACTTTTCTGATCGAAGTTTATGTTGGTAATTTTAGAAGTCTACAGGATTAAGAATTATCTGAATTATATGTTTAAAGCGCGGTGTTGTATGGGTGCGAAACATGGACAGTAGGAGTGGCGGAAAAGAAAACGTTAGAAGTGGATAGAGAAGGTTGAAAATGAAGAGGTATTAGAAAGAATGGGAAAACAGAGGACTCTATGGAAGTCAATAAAAAATAGGCGAGATAGGTTGGTAGGACATCTTCTCTGGCATGAAGGTCTAGTCATAGACATACTAGGAGCAGAAACAGGAGTAAGAAGGGGTAGAGGTAGACCTAGATTAGATTACTGTTCGCAAATAGTTAGGGATGTGGGCTGTTCTAGTTTTAGGGAAATACGAAGTTTAGCTCAGGATAGGAAAGAGTGGAGGTACGTGTCCAACCTGTCTTAGGACTGACGACCTTATGATGATGAATTTTTAGTGTTAGTTTAAAGCAAACTTACATATAAAATCATATTTCTGATATCGAATAAATTCTACCCCGTAATATTATCTCATCGCCGTGATATATTAAGTATTACCTCTATAATATTAAAGACGGGGTTATAATTTAGATAAATTCTACTGTTTCATTTTTACCTTTATTTCCAACATGAATAGATTACTCTGGATTATAATGTATGTGATACTAATTTCCTACTGAATTGGCAAATTTTGAAATTTTGAAAGAGGTATAATTAGATTACCATCGGTGCACACGGTTTAGTATTTGAATTAAAGCCGGGAGCAAAATTTACTAACATGCTCATGTGTAGTTGTTGAATACTAGTGTTTAACTTATTATGAACAATGGTGGTAGAACAAGCATTTGAAATTGGAACTCTATTATATGGCTCTAGGCGTTTCCATAAATGCGAATTTAGTTAGTTTTCTGCTGATGTTCACTTTGTCCCCTTTTGTTTTTACAAATTGCATAAAATGCATTACGGTATAGGACAATCAAACATTTTTAACTAACTTTTAAACCATAGTTATAGGAAAGGGTTCGCGTTATTTTTGCGACATCTGTTTTTGTTTTTCAAAATTGAGACAGCAGCAAGGGTGAAAATTGTTTGTAAGGTGGAAAACCCTACCCAATCTCCTTTAATAAGGATCAGAGCAATCGGTGGTTGTGCTTTAGGAGATGTAAATGAGAAGTATGAAATGAAGATAGTGCAAAAGTGAAATGTCTAAATGATCCAAGGAGATCACAGAAAAATTTAGTTGTGCCAGTCGTGGGACTGAAGGATAACGCCGTTTTGTTTTGTTTTCGTGGTGGAAGTAAATTGGTTAAAACATATTTAGTATTTACGACTGCTTGTGTAACGCTGGGGCAAGTGCAGTACGCATCTGGGTAGTATTGGATTCCCTCCAGGAGAAACTACCAACTAAATTTTCTCAATCACTTTTCAGGCTACGACCATGAGTTCCTCTTCAGCTGTTTGTTGTAGTTGTTTCGTGATTGCATTCGTTTTCTGATTAGTGCGAGGTCAAAATCGGGATTTTATTTTACTCGCTACATCGTGGCTGATTTTTCGAATGAAATCGGTTAGGTCGGTTCTGACGTTATTGCTACGAATCCTCAATTCTTAATGTCTATTTATCATCTTAGGATTCTACAGAACATCAACAGCTTTGTTTGGGCGAAGTAACAAGATCAATTCTTATAAACCAATATCCTGCTATCCTGGAAGGAGATGTAATGTCTATTTACCAAAGTATACTTTGTTTAGTTTCTGTAGCGATGTGACCTTCAGTTTGACCGGCGCAAAGTAGAAAAGAACAGCACTAGGCCAGAAAAGAAAGGAGACAACTCTCGGCCAAACTCTGAACTGGTGAGGAGCGTATAATCCGTACAGTACTGCACGGAAAAGTTGACCGTTTTATCCACTACAATTGCATTGCTCAAATGTGCTGTTATTGGTACCATTTACTACCGAAAATATCAACGAGATGTTTATTTATATTTGAAGACATATTAAAGGCTTTAACGCTTGTTTTCGA
>NW_020438877.1:991832-1009342 GCF_000699045.2 Agrilus planipennis | reverse complement strand
GACTCCATCATCAAAAAAATTTTTACTTTTTTAACGTGTTTTATTATTTTAATAAACAATTTTACAATTTGCGTGCACAGTTCCTATGTAAATTTTTCCCTCATTCGAGTTATAAATTATGCCACCAGATGGTGTATGCCCATTTGACGGATCCCAATAGTATCCCTTCCCCATTTAACTTTGTACTTACTTTTCTGTGATATCAGACGTAAGACAAGACGATGAACAATCCCGGTGTTGGTATCTGTTATACGACTTTTTAATAACGAATTTAGAGTTAATTTTGTTGTGTCAGGTAAGTAAACTCTATTGCTTCTCTTTATTAAGAATTTTAACAAATAATTGTTGCTTTGAAGAGAGAACCGGTTAGATTATCTCAATTATTATCTCTTATTCAGTCAGCATTACTTCAGATTGGAAATTGTTCGGCATACTAAAAATCCTATACACATCTTTGATTTATAGTAAAACAGAATTTAGTTTACGTATACGTTATTTTATAGTTTGAAATTCTCCATAAAATTGCCTTCAATTGTTCCGTGGCTTTAAAAATTTATCTGCGCTGAGGTGCATTCTTAAATAACTGAATAGTTTCAGAGAGGATGTTCTAGATAATTCAATTCTCTGTTGAATAAAGCAAACATAAAAGCAAAAACCGAAACAAATTATTTCTACTAACAAAAACCACAAGCATTTTCATTGTTTTGTTTTATAGTTGAGGTAAAAGCTTTTTCAAATAACCTAATGGATTTAAAATGAAAAATTAATAAATGTGAGCTTTGATTTCAATGGAATATAATGTTTTCAAGGATTTAAACAAGATTTGTGTGAAAGAAAATTTTTGGAAAATATACAGAAAAATCCGGAAATTGGGATAGTATTTTTATATGGGGAAAACATTCATGTTAAAATTTTGACAATTTTGTTTTAGGTCAGATTTACATGAAACTTGATTTATTCTCATTATNGAAGTGGTCTGTATTCTGTCGAAACTGCCAGACGCGGATCGCGATTTCGATCTTTTTGGATCTCATCAGCGCGTCGCAGGCAGCTCCGACAGAACACAGACCAACCTTTACCTGCTGTATTAACATTGCATTTTAGAAAATACCACAAAAGGTGTGGTGAGCGTCAACTGTAGTACGATGCTACATTTTAGGATTACGTATGCTCCAGCAAGGTCCATTTAAAAATATGTATATCTACTTGCTGAAACGAATTAATATAGACCACTTCGAATTATTTTGTTCGATTATGGTAACGTGCCTATCACGTTGAGGTGAGTTACGCCGGGATTCGTTTCAGCAAGTAGATATTCATATTTTTAAATGGACCTTGCTGGAGCATACGTAATCCTAAAATGTAGCATCGTACTACAGATGGCGCTCACCATGCCGTTTGTGGTATTTTCCATCGCTAGAGAAAGTAAATGGAGTATACGTTCAATACATGTGCCCTTGCTGCTCAACTATGTATTCAAATAAAATTGTTTTGGTTAAATATCGAAAATGTATAATTTACTTGATTCGACATTCAGGTAGTAAGTAAGTAATAAAAAGTTTTTGATCCTTTCTTCACGGTTCAGACCCCAAGTAAATAAATTGTCTCTTGACCGTAGGCTTGATACGTAGTTAGGCCCCATACACAACGGTGCTTGCAGTTCGCAATAGCATTTACGTACTCATAAAAATAAACAAGACACGACAAATTATTATCTATATTATGTACCTACACTTGAAATTAAACCATCTTCATTTAATGTAATAATTTTGCTTCAATAATTTGCGTTTGTTAGGTCCCATTCGATAGTTGCGTTTAAAATTGATCTTCTGGTCTGCCCAAAATATATATCATTATAACTTATTTCACATATCTGTGATATTTAGTGGTGTGGCTAATTATTCTTAGAGAGTACTAAAAACTATAAACTTTGCATTTTATGCTCCACATATGTATGATGAACTGTAGATACTGGTCTCTTTAGCATAAAATGTTAAATTGTAACAAAGAGCTAAATGACTTGTTGTCGGTAGTAAGAATTTTTTACAATTTGCATATTTCAGTAAAAGAAAGTATGAACTTGTCACCTAGTTGTCAGTTTAAAGTGATAAATGTAACTGTGATACAAATTAATGCTAATCTAATAATGATCTTGAAGCGGAGAAAATGCAATTGGTCATTAATAGAATGAGTCAGCCACTGGAGCTATATAGTATAATAATTGTAGCTAAATCCTAAAGAAGAAAAGATAGACGGAGACCCAGAAACAACTGTTTTCTAATGTGAAAATCAAAGTAGCACTGTCAACTTGGAGGATTACATTGCGTCAATTTTGGCCATTTCTATCAATTTTTATATTTATACAAAATTATAGGTCACGCAAATATTATTGCACACTGTATTTTTCTTCTGATGTTGAGATTTTGTAAGGCTGTTTTGAAATATTATATAGTGTTACTGTTTATCCATGTTTTGTTACTGTAGCTTTAAATTTGCGAGAACCTTTTACTTGTTCCATTTTTATCAGTTACTACTATTAATGGTCGCACAGTCTTTAGCACAATAATGAAAGGTTCATTTTAGCTTCCTTTTGGAAATAGGGAATTCGTAAGTGGTGATTGCTGTGAAATATTAGCCCTCTTTCAGAATTTGTTTAGGTGGTTTAATAAAACCTTGAACGAAAGCAGACGAACCTGGAAGCTCACCGACGTCCTTCTAGAGGATAGATTACGATCTAGAGCGCTACTTGATTTGAGGACACTTACTACTAGATTATGTACACTTTTCTAAGAAGGATTGCTAGAAATGAGTTGTCCGTGTGGTTTAGCCAATTGAAAAATACATAACCGAAAATGAGCTAACAAAAATTACGCGAATCGAATCACACTCATTAACCGCTACTACGTATATACTATACATTGTTCCAGGATCAACGTGCAGAAAGCCGAATAAGTGTTCGGGTAAGTAAGCAGAGTCCTGAAGTGATACAACATTAGAACCATCTTCCAGGACCTAGCAGACTATTAGATTAGCCTCAGAGGTCTAGTGCATACCCTGCTCCTATGGAAAGGTCTACATAAAAATCGCTAAGAGATCGATGGAAGCAAAGCTTAAGGAACACAAGGGAAGCTCCCGGCTACAGTAGGATTAACACGCACTGAGAAACGGCGACCTCAAAATACTCTTTGGGAACTATATTAATGTAAAAATTCATTTTCGATTTTCTATCCACTACAAACTTCTTCAGGTTCATAAGGAAAAATATTTTTTGTTGCTGTTGTCACACCCCCGCCGGTAATCCAACTCGGGACCTTTGGCATTACGCACCAATGCTCTGACCACTAAGCTACGAGAGATGACAACAGAAACCACGACAAACCGAGCCTACGAGTTTACTCTTTGAGAACTGCAAGTTGCTAGCTTCGGTCAAAGGCTACAGCAGCAGGATGATTTCAGAGGCGATCGAAATCCAAAAACATCCGGAGAACTTCAGCAAGCAGGAGGAGACCCTCAAACTAAACCAGATCAGGAACCCGATTCTCAGGAACACCTGAACATGTGTATCAAGGTGCAGAGGAAGGTGGACTTGAACCTGATGTGATTCACCAGTGCCAGAGTGCAAGTAACCCGATTAGGGGGCGGACTTGTCCATCAAACACTCGACCAGTGATAGAGACTGGGACCAAGCAGGCTCCAGGTGGAAAGGCATCCCGCATGTCCGGAGAAGATGCACATCAACGGTTAACCTGATTTTAGAGGGTTTTGCTAATTTCCTGCGTAGATAAAATCAGTGACGGTTAATACGCTTTTATATCAAATTTTTCCATCCAAATGTAATCTGCTCTAATTAAGTTCCAAATAAGGCCTCCTTAGAAAATGATGTATTGCTTTTGTGGTGTACATTTTGTAAAGAACTAATGATATAGATGGAATACCTGACGAAGAAGATGAAGTATTTTTATAAAGTGTGTACAACTTCCAATTTCAAATAGCCTCATATACCTTCTAAACTTTTTTGGCCTTTCTTTCCTTTTTGGATTTCTTTAAAAATGACGAAATTTCGACGTCGCCCAGAGATAGAAGCTCGGAACGAGATGCCCCCCTCTGTCTAAAACCCTATAGTTCACCAGTGCTTGATTGAATGCTCAATATACTTTATGCATGCAACAGTAATATCTGAAATATAAACATTTGATTAGGTACCTATGTGCATTGAATTAAGATTAAAAATTATTAATAAGATTCTATACGTGCTGTACATATACTTACATATAGATATATAAAGACTTAGACTCACGTAAAAGAAAATGGGAAAGTGAAAACATGCGATTTATCATCTGTAATCGTTCGAATATCGGAGGATAGAACATTCTGTTTCTTTGTTGGTGGTTATTGTGCCGCCGATGTCCATTTAATAAGTCAGTGGCATTTATTTTTGCGTGTTTATAAGCTACCCGGGATGCGTCATTAGTTGTAAGATACGAGCCACTTAGACGCACCAAAGCAAACAACACCCCATAAAGTCGCCGTTAGCTGTTTTATCCTGAACGCAGAATCTGAAAAATGGGGCAGTTAGACCGAGTTATTTCTTTTGCAATCCGCTTAATTAAGTTAAGAGGCTCCTATATTCTGAAATGTCGCAATGTTTACCATTTAAGATGCAATATTTTTGTTTAACGGTAGCGTGGTGTTTAATCTAGAGTATTTTGTTTTCGGGCGGACACGAAAAACATGCGTTTATTTAGCTCAATAAACATTAATTTCTTCGTTAACGAAAAAATTCCTTAGGTGGTCAAATTAATCAGTCTGTAGGTACTAAGGAAATAATTTTATATCATATTCTTAATCACGGCACCTTTCTATTTTCTTGATAACACTTGATACCTTACTGCGTTTCATTAAAATTTAAAATACTATAAAGTCATCCTAATCAAGTTACAAGGAGTTGTGAACAGCATAAGTGGTAAGAGGTAAAAGAGAGAGAATGGTAAGTTTTATTTATCTAATTTGCTCATCATCAACATCATAAGGTCGTCAGTCCTAAGATTGGTTGGACACGCACCTCCAGTCTTTACTATCCTGCGCTATTCTTAGCATTTCTCTAAAGCTAGAGCAGCCCATATCCTTAACTATTTCCGAACAGTAATCTAATCTAGGTCTACCTCTACCCCTCCTAACTCCCATTTCTGCCTTTAACATGTCTTTGACTAGACCTTCATGCCTGAGAAGGTTTCCTACCAACCTATCTCGACTATTTCTTATTGACTTCCATAGAGTCTTCTGCTCTCTTACATCTTCATTTCTAACCTTCTCTATCCACGGTATCCTCATCATTCGTCTGTTGCTCATCGCCAGTACTAATTAATGATGAACGTACTCGAGTCCAAGAATCAAAATGTAGACGATTCCTAAAAGTATTAGATGTACTTGAATACTGAGTAGTAGTCGAGAACCAAATTCATCTGTATGTAAGATATCATACCCTAAGAATCGATCGGAATCAGGTTACAACTTCAATGCTTCTATTTTCGTACTCGCTTACTCTTCTTCTCTTCTCGATAAATTACGGCTTATTGTGGCGCGACAATATTCAGGTGTAAAGAGCCAGCAGCGAAACCATTTCACGGAAGCGATACACGGAAGCGCGGCTAGGGTTTGTCGGTTTTTAAAGACCGGTTTTAAAAACCGGTTTTTTGGAGAAAATTATGAAATTCGAAAACCGTTTTTTTAGTAGAAAATATCAGTTTTCAATGTATGAATAACACTTAAAAAAATTTGAAAATGACAAATGTAGCCAAATGTACCAGACTGACGAAAACACTGTTGCAAGCGGTTTGGTTCTTGGAATCATCGGTCGTAAGCGGTTTGGTTCTTGGAATCATATCGGACCAATATAAACGGTGTGTTTTGTCTATTGGGTGAATTAATTTAGATTTTATATCAGTTTGATAGTTTTTATTTGAAGTTTAAAGTTTAAAGGAACCGGAAGAAGTGACTGGCTCAAACGCTAAGAAAAGAGTTTTTGGTCCTGGAAGCCACAAATAAAAGGACAAAAAATTTAGAATTATTATATCAGGCTTTAAAAACGATTAAGCCTACTTCGGTCGCAAGTGAGAGGGTATTTTGTATTTCGGGGAATTTTGTGAATAAACTAAGGACACGGCTAAATAGCAAATCGATAGACGTCCTCTGTTTTCTGAAATCATATTTCATTAAACAAAAAAATAAATAGAATATTTAAATTTGTATTAAAATTGCCCGGAATAGAAAATACTCGGTCCTTTGCTTAATTGTCTTTAAAACTAAAATTGATTTTAATAAGTATGTATGCATAAACTTTATTTACTCTTGTCTTTCGGCTTTGATTATAATTTACATTATATAATACACAGTTATATATTTTCTAATTGTTTTTAATAAGTATCCATCTGTATCTAATAACATTGTTTTTTAAAAAAATAATATGGTTATTATAAAAATATGAAAATATATTGTTTTTATTTATTCGAACCCTTTGCTGAATAACTCGTTTCACTATTATAAAAATATTTACATCCTTATATGTGAAAATTATGCATAAACAACGAATAATTGTTTTTAAAGTTATTTAATCCTGGTCAACTATTATTTCTTTGTTCTACTAAATTGCATAAAAAAATTTTACTATCAATAAAATTGAACAGTAAATAATTTCAGTCAAAAACTGCTTTTAATCACTCTAAATTTTCTGTTAAAATTTTTTGTTCGAATTACAGAATATTCGAGCAAAAAATTTTTTTATAAAAATTCGAAACCGGTTAAAACCGGTTTTTTGAAAAAATTACTATTCGAAAACCGGTTTTCTAAAATGTCGGTTTTTGTATAAACCCTAAGCGCGGCCAATGTGGGCCGAGACAAAATTCTAAGGATTTCATGTGATGATGACGAAAACAAACACTATGTGGGATCCTATAAAGAGCGAAGATAAATGACTAGAGTGAAGTCTACCAGGGAAATTATGTAAGGTTCGCGAAATAGGGAGGAAAGGAAGATCCATTGACCCATATGGTTCGGGAACCGTAGGGTACATCATAGTCTAGCGTTCGGTTGACGATTGCAACTCTGTGTCGGAATCTCCCCTCGGAGAGCGAACCTCCGAATCCCCGTGCAGCGGATGGTTTCCTTCTGGAAGTCAAGGAAGAGTAAAGGTACGACCGTTTGACTTAGTGGCTCGTGGCTACTACCTAAAATTTGTTGTTGGTTTGTACATAATAATTTGTTATAAGTATAAGTCTTTTAGCATAAGTTAATTTAATAATAATTGTGATGAATATATCTATATATATATAAAAATGGTTCGGTAAATGTGTTGCAAAGCGCAAAACTCGAGAACGGCTGGACCAATTTCGATAATTTCTTTTTAAGGTATTCCTTCGACTCCGGGGAAGGTTCTTATAAAGAGAAAAATTCAAAAAATTGCCCAGAAATTTAAACTTTTCCTAGCAGTCAATTCTAGGGAATTGCCAAGTGCATCGCTTGAGCACGGCTCAACCGAATTGACAGATTTATTGACGTGACAACGTCTTATAATTCGAAGGAGCCGGCTGCACGCACGAAAAAACATGACTCATGCAGCGTTACCTCGCTCTGAGGCGTTCCATTTAAGGCTTGAAGTGCAAGCGAGAGCGCGGAACGAGCGACAAAGAGGCACAATCGGCCTCCGCGTTCGGCAGCGTTCGACATCTGTCTCTCTCCTACTTGAGTGAGCGATGCGTCCGCGTGGACAGCTGCTATACAATAATACATTTACATGTTTTCGTCAAGTATGAAGTGCAGTGAAAAGTGAATGTGGTGTCAAACCATTCCATCAGTATTTTCTTATGACGTTGTCACGTTCAACTATCGTCAGTAAATCGACTTTACAGACACCCGATTTTTTTTTGTTATATTTGTAATTGACAGGACAAGATTTGTGTGAAAGAAAATTTTTGGAAAATATACAGAAAAATCCGGAAATTGGGATAGTATTTTTATATGGGGAAAACATTCATGTTAAAATTTTGACAATTTTGTTTTAGGTCAGATTTACATGAAACTTGATTTATTCTCATTATATATCTTGCTAATGACCGAGTTTGGACGAAACAAATAAAGTCGATATTTACAAAATATATATAATGAAACTGACATGTATGTCAGGCTTGTTTACTTTCACTAGACTAAAATAAAAATAACATTTGTAACAACTTTTCCACCTTAAAGATTATCTATTCGTGTGTATGGACTTTACCAGAATATAATAATCTAATTTCCTACCCTACAGATCAATTTAGAAACTATACTTTTGACGTTTAGATTCATTTAGTAATACAATACTAGACATTGGAATAGGTCAGTATGTCACTGTAGAACAGTTGTTGACAACATGATACTTATTTACTAGTTTAAACCATATTGCCCCTGTAGAGGACAAAATTCTTCATTTCGTAGAAGACAATCCCAAAACAGCATGCGTGATACAGTATGGATCGTTGACTCCTCCTATATGATAGTATGACTAATTTTAAAGGAGCATCCTTGTTACTTGCCGCGAGTGGACTTGTGTCGGTGGCTTCAAAAGAAAAATGTTGCAGAGCCAAATTTTTTCATAGGATGTTGTTTACAGGAAAATGTTTTAATCCCAGTTCGCTATTGGTGTACGAATTTAGAGTTACCAATTCTCGCACAGGACCGGCTTCAGATTACAAACTGTGTTTTCTATCTCAAAAAATCTTTTTTGCCCTTAGCTACACTGCTGAATTCACTACATTCCATCTAGTTTACTCTAAAAACTACGTATTTATTTCTGTTACACTCTGAATAATGCAAGGAAACTGTAGAGAAACTTAGACCAAAGAGGCAGTCTTGCAATGAAACTGATGTTAAGTAATGGTCTAACGTATAACCACTAGATCGCGCCTCGCCGCTTGGCTAATGGTGACAGCGCCAGCATCATTTTGTTATATTTGTAGTAAAGTTTACCATTCTTTATGTCCTACACATGGGATAGACATGGTTAAGTAGCTGATAATTTTAAGTGCGAGATTTTATCAAAACAAAATAAGAATATTGGGATCCGTCAAATGGGAGGAGCCTAAAAGCATGGCGCCGATTAGGGAAAATTTATGGTAGTTCCTATAGTGTACCGTGTAATTTCTAAGTTTTTAAATTACGATAAAATGATAAGTATTAACACAATATGTGATTGGGCTGACACAAAGCCTCGGAAAGGAAATTTCGTTGAAGGTGAGCGTGCTTTTAATGCCAATCACATTATAAAATTCCGAAATAACAAATCCGGAAGCTAGCCTTCAAATTCCGTCAAGTTTACTGCCTACTTTCTACAAACTTCGGATTTAAAAAGTGATTCACGTTATATAATTGGTGAGGTGATTCTGGGTGATTTAAGTAATATCATATCAATGACTTGCACGTGCAATGCCGATTTAAGAGAACGTTGCAAACACATTATTGCAACTTTGTTGTATTGCAGCAGGTAGGTTCTTAACCTCAAAATACTTATATCGTATAATTAGAATTGTGTTAAATTAATTACACAGGAATAAATAATTTCTCACTTTATAATTTTAGTATGATTCTAGTTTTAAGTATTAATGGCTGATGGTAAATACTTGCTGAAATATAACCATGTGCATTAAAATGACGTGAACAAATTTTTATTCCGGAATTCACCTACTGGTACTATTGACACCTACTGCTTTCATCCAAGCTTCTATTAGTTTACTTTTTTCTCTAATTTTCCGAATTTATTTTTTACATATATAAAACGGTTAGTTTATATTGGAAAGTAGTTAATGTAGGTGAAGAGTGAAGATCTATGTCTGAAGTGCTATTGCAGCATATTAACTTTTTATTTGATTTAACTTTAGAAGAAAACTTCGTCGACTCCATCATCAAAAACATTTTTACTTTTTTAACGTGTTTTATTATTTTAATAAACAATTTTACAATTTGCGTGCACAGTTCCTATGTAAATTTTTCCCTCATTCGAGTTATAAATTATGCCACCAGATGGTGTATGCCCATTTGACGGATCCCAATAGTATCCCTTCCCCATTTAACTTTGTACTTACTTTTCTGTGATATCAGACGTAAGACAAGACGATGAACAATCCCGGTGTTGGTATCTGTTATACGACTTTTTAATAACGAATTTAGAGTTAATTTTGTTGTGTCAGGTAAGTAAACTCTATTGCTTCTCTTTATTAAGAATTTTAACAAATAATTGTTGCTTTGAAGAGAGAACCGGTTAGATTATCTCAATTATTATCTCTTATTCAGTCAGCATTACTTCAGATTGGAAATTGTTCGGCATACTAAAAATCCTATACACATCTTTGATTTATAGTAAAACAGAATTTAGTTTACGTATACGTTATTTTATAGTTTGAAATTCTCCATAAAATTGCCTTCAATTGTTCCGTGGCTTTAAAAATTTATCTGCGCTGAGGTGCATTCTTAAATAACTGAATAGTTTCAGAGAGGATGTTCTAGATAATTCAATTCTCTGTTGAATAAAGCAAACATAAAAGCAAAAACCGAAACAAATTATTTCTACTAACAAAAACCACAAGCATTTTCATTGTTTTGTTTTATAGTTGAGGTAAAAGCTTTTTCAAATAACCTATGAAAAATTAATAAATGTGAGCTTTGATTTCAATGGAATATAATGTTTTCAAGGATTTAACTGGGCATTTGTGGCATACATTTTAACATACAAGTTAATATTTATAAAGCATTCGTATCGAAATTTCATCAAATGCATATAACATACAAGTTTAATGGTCCTACAGCGACAAACTTGTAATGATAAGGATTGCAGAAAATTGGGTTGGGACATGACATTGAAAATCGGCGTTACTACCGGGATTTCGAAGTGAGTACCTATGGTAACACCATCTATGTGACTCAAGGAAACCTCAAAAAAGCTGGAACCCGGATACAGTGATCAGAGATCGAACCAGTGTCCTCCGGAATACTAATCTTCTAGACAATAGTTTCCCAAACTTTTTTGGAATAAAGCACTTCGTAAACTCGGAAATTTTCACGGAACATCTCAATAAAAAAAAGTTTTAAGAGATATTATTTATTAATTAACTTTAAATACAGTTACTAAAATATAACATACAAAAACATAAAAATATGAACAAATGCAGCAATTAGTGACTTTGATGGGTTTGATTACCTACTTTTGTCTTTGTTGCAGCATAATAGGAAAATCCCGCTTCACATAAAAGTGGAGTAAAACAGTTACACCTTTTTTTGGACAAATAAGGGTGTTCTTCTAATAAATTCGCCCAGAAATTATTTAAAAGCTGACCCTTGTATTTTTGTTTTAAGTCAAAGGCACTAATTATTAAGTCAATAAGATTTTCATATTGGCTTGCCGTTAAGCCCAGCAATTTCGCTGCCACAGAAAATGGATTCTGAACCCAGGAATCGTTCTTCGTAGTGTCTGAAAATTTTGTAAAATTTTAATTAGTGTTCATCGGAACACAATTTGGTTAACGGATACTTGGTGTTCTGACTATACTTATAAGCGAAATAAATTCCTTTTAATTACGCACGGCTTCATACGGTAGGAGGGGTATGATCGTGTTGTTTGCCGTGAAATCACAAGCAGTATTTTCTTAAAATGTTGGTTTTAACGGAGCATATAAATAATTAACCATGAAATAACGGATAATAACTACAAGCACAACGAAGAAAAATGTAAATTAAAAACTCAAGTTGACAAGAAGAAGGACAAAACGTAACTAACTCTAAATTATGTGACAAAATCAAAAATTGTTCTGGTGCCACTGTCAATAGTTGGTATGCAACAAAAGAATACTAGCCAGAAGTCAATAAAAAGAATAACCCAACACGGTATGACTCTGCCTCGAGCTATGGAATTCCTTTAACCTACATACAAAGGCGATTCGGCCTATGATTGTTTACAAAAGAACATTCAAGAGTTATTTGACTACCTTGTATGCATTTGAAATTAAGAAAATTTTGAATATATTAAAGTAAAATAGGTTGAATATTAGGCAAATCTATCTCTAAAGAATAAAAAAATTAAAAAATTAAACTGAAACACATGGTATTGCTGATAATCAGATTTTATTTACTTCTAGGCTCTCCTCATTTCTGTTGAAATTGTTGGAGTGCTTTAGTATTTCGATGGAGTCTCAATATATCCTACAAGTTAACTCTGCGGGTTTTCCAAAAAATGCAGGCACGATATATTCCCTGTGTTGTGAGAGCCTCTCTAAGATCTTTTGAAGATCGCAAGAGTTGTTGGATTTTCTTTGTCAAAATGTTTTTCATCATCAAAATGCCACTAATTCTACTTGACACATTTTTAAGGGTTCCTTTTAAAGCTTTTCTGTCTTTGTCGGTTCCTTATGGGTTAAATAATGGATTCCAGGTTGTTGTACCTGGTAGGAAAGTACGTGCAAAATTTATTCCACGAAACCCAGGCTCGTCGAACGCGGCCGACCGGTATGTTTACCTACCTGCTTCCCTTATCAACCCGTCCAAGTTTCACCGTTACCAACAACAACCCCTACCCTCCTTGCACATTACACGTTTTTGCCCGTGCGGGAATAAATCGTACGGGCAAATATTTTTAGTCTCCTATGAAGAGTATGGAGGTCTTTCACATTGTACGGTTACGGCACGGACACGATTTTTGATCGCGTTGCAGCCGTCCAGTGCCACTACATTTGAACGGTAGCCGTATCGTATCTTCGCTTAGTGGACTACGTGGCCAAATGCACCCTTTCATACTAGACGGTTTCAATCGTGCGGGAACCTGTCTACTACTACCATTTTATTCGCGTTGTTTGCTGTTGTGTTTTCTTGTGCGGGTTTTCTGTGATTATGGATGTAATGGACGCTGAAGTTTTAATTTCTCTTATTGAAGCAAAGCCTGTGTTATGGGACAAAACTTTAGATATATATAAAGATCGAATCTTAACAAAAAATGCCTGGAAGGAAGTATGTTTGGCAGTGAAACCAGATTTTGAGAGCATTAGTGATGCAGAGAAAAATACATTTGGTAAGTACTTTTTAATAAATGTAATATTTTAACCTTACATACATATTAGGCCTATAACATTACTGTACTTCTACTTCTACTTCAACTCCATTTTAACTCTTAAAAGCAGCTTTAACCTCCGAGAGCAATTTTTAACCACCTACAAAAGTCACAAAGATTGACATTTCCCTTTTTGAACATTAAATTTTTGACATTTGCCACGGTACACTTCCAAGGTTTGACATGAAATATTTGCAAAGAACACTTCTGATATTGTTTGCTGCCAAGCCTCCTCTAATAGTAGTTTCCCCAGCCAAATCATCTAGACCTGTGATCGTTGTTGTGTCCTCAACAATATATCCGTCTCTATCACGTACATAGTTGTGCAATACAATGCATGCGTTGACAATGAGTACGGCAAAATCTGTTTGCACATTGATAGGACGATGAAGCACTCGCCATTTATTACTAAGAATGCCAAAAGCACATTCTACATATCTTCGAGCTCTGCACAATCGATAGTTAAACACTCTTTTCTCAATTGTAAGGTGTTTGCCTCCAAACGGTCTCAATAAGTGCTTGTGTAGACCAAACGCTTCGTCGGCAACAAAAAAGTAGGGTATTTTAGGACTCNTTGTTGTACCTGGTAGGAAAGTACATGCAAAATTTGTTCCACGAAACCCAGACTCGTCGACCGGTATGTTTACCTACCTACTTCCCTTATCAACCCGTCCGACAAGTTTCACCGTTACCAACAACAACCCCTACATGAGGCATATTTCGAAAACTAAATTTTATTCAATTCTTTTAATATTTTTCTTTTTTTCATTAACTGGTTTTTTGTCTAGACATCTATTTCCTTTTTTTATTTTCTATTTATTTCTTTACTTATTTCCCGCACTATAAATTCTATCTTTCCTTCAATTTCTGTTTTCTCTTCTAGTTATCGTACAGACTTGCTCTTTTTTTTTAATCCTAGGTTTTCGAGTATGCCACGTTCGTTCCCAGCATCATTTTTTTCATTTTTTTTCCCTAAGTACCCGTTATCTCACATTCGTTCATTCTTTAACCAATTTTACCCCACTTCATCACCCCACCTTCAACCCCTCTACATTCCACCCCTTTTCATTACCTCAGGTTGGTATAAATACTGGTCCCAGCGCAATCAAAAACTATCTCTGACATTCCACCCACCAGCGGCAAGGGAGAGAGAGATAGATATATTCTGTTCCTTTCGTATCGAAGTTTTGTATATATATGTTGTATGGTTTCATTGTGTGTGTGCTTGTCGGGGTTATTTATATTGTATATTTTCTATCTGGTATTGCGTGCGTGCTTGTATATTTCCATTATTGTATTGCGTATATGCTTGTCTGTGTTTTTTTTATATTTCCATTTTTGAATTTTGTGTGAGCTTGTATATCGAAGTAGTGTGTGGTGTGCGAACTTGTCATTTTTTTTTAATTGTATATAATATATAATTAGTGTTCATACCGAATAAACTTAGTGTACCGATAATGTGTCTTTTTTTGTTTTTATATCAAGGTCGCATGACTTCCGATTTCTTGGCTGATATCTCTATTGGTATTGAAGATATTGTTAAGGTAGTTCAAATTCACCAAAATCACTGCAAGTATTGTAAAATAAAATTGAAAAATTAATAAATGTGAGCATTGATTTCAATGGAATATGATGTTTTTAAAGATTTAACTGGGCAAAAACCAAAATGGAATATTCCTGTGAGTTTATAATTCAATAAGAAAGCGTTGACTATTTGGACAAAAATCTGCCCATCTATTCTACGCCAAGAAGTTCTTCTCTGCCACTTTGACGAGTATTATTTCTTAATTCTTAATTTGTAGTCATAATGAATTATAAATATTTATTTTTGATCACACAAAGGTACCTACATAAATTAGTAAAACTCTCTTGTATAATATATTTATCTAGGTACATGTGCCTATGTCATCCTTGAATGTATGCTTTGGCTTCACGAATGCCATCTATCTACATACATACGCTTTGAACATTCTGACACAGTAACAGTAGAACAAACACTTGATAATTTGAGCATGTACTACACGATGGCTTTTCATCAAGTGTTGTCAAGATGATGTTATGAATAGTTCGTGGCTGTCTAGATACTTACAAGTGCCGTAACACTACTTATTTGAAACGCAAGCAGCAAAATGTCTTTTAAGAGAAATTCTGCGAATCGTCAATGATTTTTAGAAAAATAAGTCAGATTTCTGTTAACCAACATCTTTTCATTAATATTATTTAGTATGTATGATAAAAGAACATTGTTTTTTATTTCTTCTAATATGAACAATAAAGTTAGTTCATAACCCCAATGCCTCTATTAATAATTTTTGGGTAAGTATAGATCCTTATTTCTCCGAGTTGATATGAGGAGTGCAGTACGAGATCTAAATGAAACTCGAGGTTCGATGATTGTCTTTTAATGAACTTAGTAATTTGATTCGCCTGTGCAACTATCATCCAAAAAAACCAAAATGAACTTAAAGGAATTAATATGTTACCTTGGGGACTCATAGAATAGATGGTTTAACTTAAATTCATGGTAAGTTTAACTAAACAGCTCCTTAAAAAGTAGAAAGAAACATTCACAATGAATAAAAATGTAGCTAGAACATATATAAGTACCCTGTTATTGTTCTTCCGTTAAAACGCGTGGTCACTGAATTCTTTCAGAGATCTCAGATAGGGCTAGAAGCAAATAAAGTAAACCAGTTGAATGTACAACGTATATGTATTATTATCCTTGGTCTTCTCAGTTTTCACTGGTAACTTTGAGCAAGTGAAGACGGGCTAATGTCAAAGAACCTCACTCACATCTTTTGCGAAATGATATTGTAATGTTTGTGGGTTTAACAAAATTACATTTTAAGACTGATAACGATAAAAACTATGTATTTAAACTAATTATTAAAGAACGTAAAACTTAGGTTATGAATTATTCTATTTATTTACACTACTGCTTTTTACTGTTGATATAACACTATTCACTGCGCTATTTATTTCATTGCTATCACTGTCAATTTATTTCTTCTTTTTTCGTCGATCGTCTCTTCCTTTAGATACTCTTTTGTTTACTTTCGGGAACCTTCTGGAAACAAATAGTTTTTTTTTTCTTTGAACTGTTTAACTGCTTTCCCAGAACGCAGGTACGACACACATTTACAAATACGGCACACATGAAGAAAGGCGCCCGCGGCTAGTCGGCGAATCGATAAGCCGTTTGTTAAATATTTATCTGAAGGGGTGGCTTTCAAATAAATAATCAGCAGAGTTAATTTCCAATAACCAATATATTAATGATAAAAACTATTGTAAAAAGTATAAGCGAAGGAAAAAGTTTGTATTAACAAGGCAACTATTCGAGAACGACTATATCTATTGTTGGACTTTTTAGAAAGCTACCCCTACAGTACCTGCTATGGGTCGGTTCTTCGAAATTCTTCGTACATCAATTCAAAGCATGTAACTTTCTAAAAAACCAGCTTTGCAAGAAACATCTTGAAGGTACAAGATAACCATTACTAACAGAACAGAAAACATATATCTAAGAATATGAATAAAGATAATTAAAAATATCCCTAACATTTATGCTAAAATGTAATAAAATTTGTATAAATACCCTGTAAATATTCGAATAAATTAGTCTAACACCAGGCTCACTATTATTCAGATGCTGATAAAGTGTCAGCCCTTGGAAGCTGTGATTTTGTGCCAATCATCAATGATGCAGATAATGTGTCCAACGATATTATAATCGGTTCTTCACAGAACCACAACTTTTGATAGTCACACCTTACTACGACTACACACAGGGTGACTACAGTGGTGACCCCGACAACGAACGCATGGTCAGTGATGAACTACGATTGGTGACCACAGCCGCAACCTTTTGAGGATGACCTGCCGCCGTCACACATTCTCCACCGGCCGGTCTTCATCAGGACTACATTGGTCATCCTGCGGAGCAGCGCAGCCCTGCTCCTCGGCAAGCAACATGTAAGCTAACAACACCGCCCAGGCCAGCCGCAACACGCCGCCGTTCACCATGTCCCTTGACCGACTGGATGTCAAATTGCCACCCTTCGTGCCTTCCGACCCCGAACTCTGGTTTTGTATGGTCGACCGCAGTTTTGAGGCCTACGGAATTACGTCCGAATCAACAAAATTTGGGTATGTACTAGGCAACCTTAACCCTCACTATGCGGCGGAAGTGCGTGATATCATTGTCAACCCCCCGGCGACTGATCCATATGCCACCATCAGGGCAGCACTCATTCGTCGGCTGGGCATCTCCCAAGAAACACGGATGAAACAACTCCTCGAGCCAGGAGATTTGGGAGACAGGAAACCCACGCAATTTCTGTGCCATCTACGCGGTCTGGCCGGAACCACTATGTCGGACAAT
>NW_020438877.1:990303-991676 GCF_000699045.2 Agrilus planipennis | reverse complement strand
TGTAGAACGTTAAGTTAATTCACTTGTTATTATTTTTGGCTAAATATGCTTTTAAATAAAGCATATTCTTAAATTTTAACGAGGCAGTTTAAATAATTTTGCAAATGGTACTGTACACTTTTGTCTAGCTCTCGCTCGATGATCGGTGAAGAAATGAGCTACGCAGACAAATATGATTGAATTTGGAATTATGCTACGGCGCATCCTAATAAAGGGAAGGGGCATATCTCCAACTTCTTGAAACGAACATTATTTAATATTAATATAATTTTTATCATGAACTCCATATGTGCAGAGCGGGAAGCGAGGCAGCATTCGGAGTAAATGAGATGCACTTCCTCTCAGTTTTCAACGGTACCGTCGCCATCATTCGGTCACTTCGCGTCGTGAAGGTGCATAGTTACGGTACGGGCTAGCACAAAGCTTTTGTTTTATTATTTTTTTCAGAGTGTTCTTGACCTGTACATCCTTACTCTCAACGTTCAGTATAGCAGTTTCAAGATGAATAGGATTTGTCACGTGACCGCTTATGCATAAACCACTCTTCTAACAGAGGGTTCACTGTATTTCCTTTGCCAGAAGGATATTCATTTGTTTTATTTATTTATCCAGTTGGAAATACACGGTCTTGCTTGGCTCTGGATTACTTGTACCTTTTTATCAAGTTTCTTCACTTCCGCTATTTGGAAATAGAACGCACTAAACAATAAACTAACTCATTTCAAACGGTCAGAGATATGCCCCTTTACCTGGATTCGTCGTCACAAAATTCCATATTCAAAAATATTTTATATCGTTCAAACAATTACTGTCTTGCTCAAGCATGGTTCTGAAAGAAATTAATTTATTTTGTTATAATCCCGAGCTGAATCCTGAACATTTGAACATCAGAAATACATTACGGAGCAGTAAATACACGACTCGCAATGACCAACTGTCAGATGTAGGTAGGGATACTTTTTCTCAAACGTCGAGTACTTTTTTTTGATGTTTTTTGTCGTCGATGTATCGATGTTCGATGTTTTTATTCGGAACATCGATATTGTGGTAACCCCTGGGGAAATTTTTTTAAAGTTGCACATTTGCAAACGCCTTTGTGAATTGTCTTTTGTGTTTTTTCTTCAAATAATAAAAAAATAAAACAAAAACAAACAATGTCTAGTAACTCAGATAAGCCAGCAATTTTATCACTATTTTTTTAATTGCTTTTTTATAGTCATTAAGATAAATTTCACCATGAATCCATTAATAATACCATCATCTCCATTAAATTGAGGTTAAAAATATCACATGATTTTTTATTATTATTTATTACTTATTTATTTATTTTATTAGGTGGAGAAACATTGGAAAAAGATGCTCGAAGATTTAAA
>NW_020438877.1:972536-989673 GCF_000699045.2 Agrilus planipennis | reverse complement strand
AAATATATGCATTTAAATATGCTTTCAAATGTCGTTTTTTAGATTGAAATAAAACAAATTTTAAGGGTTATATTTGTCTATTTGCAATTTTACATATTTTTGCTATTACATTTTATTACATACCTATGATATAATAAATTTTCAAATATAAATTTACGGCGATTATCGGATAAAATATTTTTAATTTCTGAAAAACGTCATTCCACGTCACAGGAAACTATAAGAGCAAATGATAAATCAACTACGTCCGTAATATTCAAATTATTGGGAGCAACAGCATCAGTTTCTCCCTCTTGTAAAACCTTGCAAATGTTTTTTAAATTTTGATATCCCGTATTTTTTTGGAATACTGACGACAGTTTATTTTTAATTTCTGAAAAACATCTTTCCACGTCACAGGAAACTATAGGAGCAAATGATAAATCAACTAAGTCCGTAATATTCAAATTATTGGGAGCAACAGCATCAGTTTCTTACTCTTGTAAAACCTTGCAAATGTTTTTTAAATTTTGATATTCCGTATTGTTTTGCAATACTGACGACAGTTTATTACCAAAACTGCTTCTTTTTTAATATAATTAATTTATCAAAAACAATTTCGACAATCTGTATACTATTTTCTAAACAAAGTCCTTAAGTTTCCAATTTCAAAATAGCCTCAGAAATACAACTAAAATTTAGTTTGCTTTCTTAACGCACTGCGATTCCTCAGGATCGAAATCATTAATAATACGAGCAATAAGTTCAAAATGTTGAGCGTAATAGGTTGCAGCTTAAATCCAGGTGCCCCATCTTAGAACAATTGGGGATGACGGAAGTGGAATCTCACTACCGGCGATTTCTTTGAACTTAGCAACGCGAGAAGGTGCTTTTAAAAACACTTTCTTGGTCGACGATATTAAGAAATTCACACTTGTGTAAACGGAACGCAACCCGTAGGGGGTTGAGTAAGTATTTGACCTTGATAAGCGTATAAATTATATTTGTACCAGATAAAACTTAAAATGATCAAAATATGCACTTTAACCAAATAATGGGTTAAATATGCATTAGAATATGAAGTTATGCAAATAAATAATTATCCGAACCCTATTGACTACTATACCAGACTATTTATTATTTTGACATACTTCTTGTGTTTATTTTTCCTCGTGAATATGAATACATCAGTATATATGCCCAAACTGTTAACTGCAATTAATTGAAGTATATAATCAAACACCAACATTTCGCATTTAGATGAAAAGGCTCCATCAAGGTAAAAAATATAACAGTAAATATGAAGAAACGAATGACAAAAAGGACGTGAGACTTACTAAAATTATACAGTTTTTTTTTTACTGCCCTTCGCCCCATAATTGATTGTCTTATTTGTCATTGATACTTCTGGAGAAGAATCAGTAACTGCTACAATTTGTATCGCCTGTTGACATATCAGATTTTGATTAATGGTAACTTATTAGTGTGATTTTGTCACCATGCAGACGGTTTCAACTGAACCCTGTCATTGAAAATCCTCCAACCAAAAATTAAAATTGCAATGGTTTTGTGTTTAAATGACTTTTTGAAGAAGGCTTAATGTGATTTGGGATGAGGGTGGTATTTAATAGAAATCCCGTCAGGACGAAGACATGAACGATTAATCGTAGTGATTTTACCTAGTACCTATCGGCCCAGCCGATGCTGGGTACGCAGTTACCCAATACCCTTCAAAATTAATATTCTATGTACCTCTAAATTGTATTATGTACAGTCTATTTCAATTTGTTAGAATTGTGTCCTTGAAGAAATCTGCGCGAAGATAGAAAGAGTACACACTAGGCGTAAGCAAGACAGAAATAGTTGGAACAAGCTTAAACGAGCAGAGCTCTCAATGGGCGGTCTTAGGAGATCGGTTAGAACTGTACAGTACTAGACGAAAATGTTTAGCAATTTCTTAAAACAAAAATGTATATAAATTAACAATAGAAAACAAGGCAAAAGTTTTATAGGTCTGTAAAATGTTAAGTTAATTCACTTGTTATTATTTTTGGCTAAATATGCTTTTAAATAAAGCATATTCTTAAATTTTAATAAGGCAGTTTAAATAATTTTGCAAATGGTACTGTACACTTTTGTCTAGCTCTCGCTCGATGATCGGTGGAGAAATGCGCTCCGCAGACAAATTTGGGATTATGCTACGGCGCATCCTAATAAAGGGAAGGGGCATATCTCTAACTTCTTGAAACGAACAGTACGTTATATTTGATGGGTAAAAGTTCCTCCCCTTCCTTTCCGCCAGCTCCTTTCCCGTACTCGTATCATGCCGCAGAATTGTTATTTTATTTACGTTGTGTTGTGTAAATTGGGTTAGGGATTCTCCAACTCTGTGGAATATTTTTACCTCTTCTCTCCCCCTACTTCTTCTGCCCTGCTACGTTACCGTAAGATACTAATAGAAAAAAATATTTATTTATTTTTTTTTGATTTTCGTACCTCTCCGGGGAAGATACTCCAAATCTTTTCCCTCTCTCCCCCCTGTTTCTTCTGTTTCCATCCGACTAAACCAAACTCTCGCCAAAAATAATCGTGCAGGTATCCTATTAAAATGACATCATTAAACTTTGAAATAACTTCATTTTAATATATACTTTTCCTAGATGAATTTTTCCTTTTGACGTAAATTAAAAAACTTGTCTACTAATGAGCAAGTTGATGTGCAGTTGTAACTTCTAGGGCACGGTTCCATCACATTAAATAAAATGAAGTTCTTTGACCCCTCTGCGATTAAAATCTCTCAAAAACTTCTCCCTTGCCTTTTATGCTATCTTTCCTTAGGGACAACTTTTGCGACCCGGAAGATACGAAAGAAAATCTATCGGGACGAATTTAATTCGTCCGAAAATGGCATTAGAGTAATTGAAACGCATAAACATAAATGTATTGTAAATTCTTTCACGAAATAATGATCCTCTAACGCAATTAACTTGGACCGTTTGGTAACAGGAGCGAAATGGAAAAGAAATCCTATTTTGCTCATTATAGGGCAGCACTCTTCAATCGGATTAACATTTCATTTACAATTTGCTTGCCATTGTTGTCTACTTACCTTATCTGTATCTGTCGTTGTTTATGTCACACTCTGAATACTTGCATTTTAATTTGTAGGTACCTATTTGTTTCGTCAAAATTCCTTCCATTTTTTCACCTTTCAAGTATTAAAATTGTTGTAATTAAAATCAGTTCAGTGTAAAAGAGCATTTAGAAAGATTATCTTGTTAAATTTAATTTAGTTAACAACTGATAGTTGTAGTACACATTTTGTCTTGTAAGCTATGAATAATACAGTGAAAGTTAAAAAAGTACCAAATTATTCAAAAGGGAAATTCAAAAATTAGCTGGATAATTTTAGTTTGGCGAAAAGTAGATGGTAAGAGGGTATACCAATTTTCTTGCTTCACTATTTATCATATTTATTATATATTTATATATAAATCGATTTCATAAAATAAGCCTTAGTCTTTCGAACAGAGATATCGCCCCTTAAAAGATGGTTGGCGATGACAGCTGACAACAATCATGAAGTAAGAGTAGGTGTGAAGGTGGTAACTTAAACGAAAAGAATAAAAAAATACATTCATAAGAAAATACGTGGGATTTGAGACCGAACTCTAAATAAAGTTTCAATTTTTCCTCGAAAACTTTTGTTCTACGAATAATATAAATATATTTCCAGACTGCTTTTGTCCGCGATTTTCAATAAAGTGTAGGAAAATTGATCTTACTTCGTCTGTCATTTAGCTGCTTTTGACCAAAACATACCAGATTCGATTGTATGGATCTCGGATGCGAAAAAGTGAATCTTGATATAGGTACAGGGAATTGCAATGTATACACTATGCGAACAGCCGTTTCGCTCTTACTGCTATTCATGAGAGCGAAACGTCCGGCATTTGGCATACTTCATTTGCAGCGATCATACACGGACGTGTAAATTATTAGCTTTCTGACCTGGCGTTTGAAGCACGCATTGTTTCATATAACCCCATACATAGAAGTTAAACGTATTTAGAGTAGAAGCACACGTATTGGTCAATGTAATAATAATTCTACACTGACCTATGACACTGACACATTGACCTATTACTAATAACATCGAATGACTACATATAGACGTAATACATACCTATAACGTTAAAACAAAATTAAACATAAATTTCGTCAATCACGCTTAATCTGATTTAACAAATAACAAACAAAACCCACATCAGTACAAAATAAGAAAAGAAATACAACACGGATGCTTTTACGCAGCAACTGATTGAATAGGGCGTTGCAATGTCTTGTATTTCCCTATGTGATCCTAATACTAGGGCAGTTGCCTGTACGTTCATATACGTTTCTTTTTTTTTTTGAAAACGGTGGATTTTTGGACCATCAAACATTTACTCAATTTTCTTCTTGTAATTTGCCTTGTCACCTTATGCAAGCTTGCTGCTTATTTCAGAAGCACCCTGTATATCTGTACATGCTACCCTTTTACTCTCTCCACTTCTTCACGTAACACGTGCGTTGTAATACCTCAAGCTTCAATTAATAAAGAGTTTCTTTTAATTTCCAATAATAAGTCAATTGTAAATAAATTCTAAGATCATTAGGTACTTATATGATGCAAAGATTAACCCCCTCCAGCCCTCTATGCAAGAGCCATAACGCCCCGCTGGAGAGGAAACTCTGCCAATTATTAAAGTTACGACAAAAACATTCATCATTTTTTTATCCCATTTCCTCACAAACAATTTCTCCTCCTAATTCAGTAGTCATCTTTAAAACGAAAGTAATTGATTTTTTGTTAACCTTTATAACCGTAACGAAATAGGTGTTAAAAAAATTTTATGCAGAGCTTTTTTGTACCCATTGATGTATAATTCTTGTTGATATACCCTCAGCGTGTCGTTAATAATAATAAAGGTTATGTCAGCTAACAGAAGCCAGAAATTAACCTTAAAAGCCGTTTACAGCGATATGATTGAGATCTTTTGAATTTTTTCATGGAAAAACATTTCAAACAGTTTTTATGAAGCGTTGTATGCCCATTAATTTGACACGAATTTTGTTTTCATAGCTTTTAAGGTCTTTACTATGTAGGTTACGAAAGAACGTAAGCCCAAGGGTTAAATGCAAAGAGATAATTTAAAATTTCTGTATTTACTTAAAATTACCTAAAAATTGAAAGAAATGGTAATCGACACGTGATAAATCCTTTATTAAATTGAAACATTCAAAGATAGATGTAGAGCTAACCAATTAATGTTAACAAATCATCCTTTGCAGGGAACGAAAATAAATTTACATTACTAATTTTAAGCCTCATACGTACCTCATATCGTTATAGAACTAGTAATTAATGTATGCTGGAAAACGGACATTGCAAAAGAACGATAACGAGTGGATCGGGGCAACTGGGCTACGTGCACTGTGCTTATGTTTTTTTCTTGTTTTTGTTGAAACCCCTAAACAAAGTTTTTGCCTGGCTTGACTCCGAATATTGCGAGGGCTAAAAGTTTGCTTGTTAGTCGATTTTAATATTTTAATAAGGTCGACTGGGTTCGGGTGTTGTTTGTTTTTAATTTATCTTGTCATTTTTTGCCAGCCAGTCCAGGGGAATGGATTACTTGAGCCGGGACTACGCAGTCGACCATCACAATCAAATGAAAGGTCACCCTTTCACAATCGGAAACAGAAAGCTACTTATTTATTTACTGGATGAACAGAATCCACGTAATGAAGCACTTTATTTTTGTTACTTTTTCTATGTTACTCTCATACCGGACAGATTAAACTCAGGAAGTTAAATTATATGGCCCTGTGTTTTTAAGATGTGCAAACGGAAAACCTTCATAATTAAACTGTCAGAAAAACACGGTCTTGGATAGAAATTTACTCCAAACTCTGGACGTTCAGTAGTGGTATTTTTACTCGAACGCACATTCTAATTAATTTAATTTCGATTTTAAACATTGCAGTTAGAAATTGTCGCTTTGCAGTTTCAAATCTTTTTCATACCGAAAATCTGACTGCTCTGTCAATCGTTATTCCTCAAAAATTGCAACAATGAACGTAAAATTGTTTACTTCTTTATTTTTAATCAACCAAATTAGTTAATTTTGGAACACCTTGTATATCTTAAAATTAAATTAAATAGAACACTAATATTTTTAGCACGTTTTAAAGATGATAATATAATGATATAGACGAGTTATTTAACAAACGTCCAATTTCATAAAAGGTAGAAATTTTGGAACGCCCTATATAGTAGTGTTAAAAAATAGACACCTTTTAATTTTTTTCTGTGTTTATCTTAGGAAGTTCTTCAAATTATACTGATTTAGTTCTCTTTTCCAAAGAAACTGTTGCGATAAAAGGTCGAATTTCTAGTAACAGCCCAATTTCTTCATATTTACTTTCCATAAAATTTTAATTGAGTTATTTCTTTCCTTTTTGTAACTGTATTGGAATCTCGGTGACACATTTGCGTGAATCTTGCTGATAACTCGTGCTCATTCAGTTTTGCCATTGGACCGGGTACCTGGTTTGAAGGGGGATTTGGTTGGGTGTCCTAATTTGTTTGCCCATTGATTATTATACACTAAATTATATATTATTTCCATGCACTTCTTGTATTTACTTTTTTCTTGAACATCATGAATACATCAATCCGGCCAAACTGTTTCTGTCGCTTGTATATCAGGTTTTGATTAACGATAATGTCACTTTGCAGATTTTTAAGGTTTATGAACCTAACCAAGGACCGTACGTTCTGTTAGGCTCACAGTGCACACTTGCTGCAAAGGCTGTGTTGACGCTCCATCATTTTCAATTTGATAAGAAGAAAAAGTGGTGAAAGAGCGAATATAAAGATACGAGACGAAAAATTAGAAGTGGCCGATTTTAAGTATCTAGGAAGTCAGATAAGTCACAACGGAAGGAGTAGTAGGCATATAAAGCAGAGAATAGCCCAGGGTCGCCTTCAATAAAAAGAAGTCACTTCTATGCTCGCGAATGGTTAACTTACAAATTCGGAAAAGGTTGTTGAAGGTGTATGTTTGGAGCACGATACTGTACGGGTGCGAAACATGGACAGTGGGTGTGGCGAAAAGGAAAAGATTAGAAGCATTCGTGTGTTCCTGTGGTGTTACGGGTGAATGATGAGGATACCGTGGATAGAGAAGGTTAGAAATGAAAAGGTATTAGAAGGAATAGGAGAACAGAGAACTCTATGGAAGTTAATAAGAAAGGAGGTTAGTAGAGCACCTTCTCAGGCATGAAGGTCTAGTCAGAGACATATTAGAGGCAGAAACAGGAGTTAGGAAGAGTAGAGGTAGACGCAGATTAGAATACTGTTCACAAATAGTTAAGGATAAGAGATGTTCTAGTTTTAGGTTTTAGATGCGAATATTAGCTCAGGATAGGAAAGAGTGGAGGTGCGTGTCCAACCAGTCTTAGGACTGACGACCTTATGATGATGAAAAGGAAATACATAGCAACATATGGAAGGACTCACACGTGACACCGATACCTATCTGACGATAACTATAATCTTAATAATTATCGAGATTGACGCAGATTTCCTACCCGCATACCGCGACACCTAGAGGTACTCATTTGTCTTTCGGGAAGTGCACTCTTGCCACTGCGCCATATCCCCTATCGAGGTTGTGGAATGATTGAACACAATGTCGGATGAAAATGTGAATGTCGAACTTTTCATTGATAAAATAAAAACTCACCCGTAATTTGGGATGTCATGAGGATTATAAAAATCAAATTAAAAAGTAGTCTGCTTAGAAAAACATTTGGCAAACCATTATTGAGAACTACATTAAAAAATCCAGTAATTCCTGATAAATTGGTAAAGACTCTCTTGGTCAGTGGGTGAACTGATGATATTAAAGACCGTCGTATGTTAGAGTTGCTTCCTAATGTCTGGCTAGCACGAGTGACGGGTGCAGGTTACGTAGTTAGCTGCATCGACAGTAGTGGCCTCTGTTTTTGTAAAATATACCTGCAGTTCAGACTACACTCCCATTTAAGTAGAATATGTGTTATCTTGCAAGATATGTTTGAAAATTTTTAGAGAGCAGCAGCAATGTACAGGATGTTTCTGAAATAAGTGGTAAGCTTTGGTGGATATTACCTAGAAGCAATAGGGAAGTTCATGATAAGTACAGCAAGGTTAAAGGACCAAAGAGTTTGTAAGAAAACTAAAGCTACTTACAATCTGATGTCGATTCTGGGCATGATTTGGTAACGTGAATGTAGTGCTACTAAATGTTTGAGTACAGTATTGAACAGACACATGGATTTTAAATTAGGGTAAATAATAAATACTAATTCTGCTATTCCTTGTTATAATAAATTATTAGGTTTATAGGAGTAGGGATATTACTAAAATTTGTTAAATAAATAGGTATTGTTTGAATATCCCTTTAGTTTTAGATATAGCCCTGATCAGCGTTTCAGTTTTCGTTAATTACGTGCACAGTGCGTGATTGCGTTTATATTAAGTTCGCCTGTTAAATAAACAAAGAAAAAGATAGGTTATTGTTCGCAAATAGTTGAGACTGTGAAATGTTCTACCCTTCGGAAAATGAGGAGATTGGGTAAGGCAGAAAAAAGTGTAGAAGTGCGTGTCTAACCAGTCTTCGGACTCACGACCCTATATGATGTTCACGTCCAATAAACGACCACATGTAACAAAACTTAACCGAGTTCAAATTGCAGCGTTATTAGACGCAACGCATCGACATTATTCAATCGTCAAATATTTATCTATTATATGTTTATTCATATTTGCTTTTGACCTAGAGTAAGATTCCTAATAACCTTTAACCTTCCCAATTAAACGATCCAAAAGTAGTATTTTTATACAGAAAATTTCTTCTCACTTTTCCTATTTCAACTTTATTATGATAAAATTATTCGTTAAATATAACATAAACGCGGATGGAAGTTCACCAATGTAGGTACCTGTAATATTCCTACTAGTTTACAACCAGAGCATAATCGCTGTTCTTACACATTTTGTCGCTATCTTGGCAACTAACTTTAAACACGTGTAGATACCTACATAATTCCGTACAAGAAGTAATTTCCGGTTCCTTTATAACCAACGTAGCTTCCACATACAAATCTTGGCAGGCAGTTGGTGTGTTAATAATATGTTTGTGTGGATGTCTAAAACATATAATAAAGACACATGCAGTGTCTCGAATTACATTTCTATGTTTCGCAGCGTGTTCACAACAAACAACGAACGTTAAGACTGTAAGAAAATGTAGGTAATTTGGAAAGAGACAAAGTCTGTGGTAATCCAAATGAAGGTGTGTTGCTCTTCTTTATTTCATTATAAAATTAAATGGACTCCCTTAAGCTGAAAAAGTGCACTAAAAAATTTAACATATGAGGGTTTAACATTAACGTGAAAATTCATTTAATTTTAAACACTATAGATCACCACAAATTAATCAAAAAGAAGTATTACTGCTGCCACACCATCGCCGGGAGTCGAACCCTAGACTTATGGCTGTGAGCATTAGACCTGGTCTATATTAGATTTTATTTTTGTTATTTCTTAAAGTATAACGCAACAACCGTTGACCTAAAGCATAAAGGAAGATCTCAAAGAAATAGCAAAGCTAGATACATCCAAACGAATTAATGTATTTGGCTCCACTTAAGAAATAAGGAAGTCATTTGGACGATATCTGAGTTGATAATTTATCCTGCTTCTCCTTTCTACATTTTTTGGAACCCTCGAGAAATTCACCACCTGAGCTAAACCTATTTCGTCACCCGCGTAGTAAAATCACCCCAAAATGATTTCTAATTCAATGTGATGTAGAGTGAGGGCGATGTGTCGCAATTTACTGTTATTTTCTGCTAACTGAAGTATATCAAAAGGATTTTACAGACCGAGCGGCATGGCGTAGAGGTTTAGACTAATGCTTAGCATTCGGGAGGACGCCGATTCGTTTCCGAGTCCATCTGTCTTGGTCCAAGCTTTTCTGTGGTTTCCTTGGATCATTTAGGCAAATGCTGGGGCAGTAATATTCTACAAATCATGTTTCATTCTTTTCTGTCTTCATTTCGCCCGTCTCGTCTTTCTCACCAGAACCACCACCCATTCCCACGATTCCTGAAAGCAGGCTGAAGAGAGCCTTCCGGCGTAGTCCAGAGGGACTGCCCGTCCACCAGCAGTAGTGGCTGGTGGGAATGAAACACCCAAAAGTCTTAAATTTTAGTGCTTTACATATCTAACAGCACCGACGAAGCAACAACGTGAAAGGCACCTAACTTAAATTAATAAGAATGGATTAAGTTTTTGATCAGCAATTTATCGATCGCGATTTCGATCTTACCTAATCTCTTATCAACAAGCCAGTCTCGATAAGTTGACCAAACTAATCCTTCTACAATCGGATATTTATTATATAAACATGTTTATATGTATAGAGCGTTGATGGTTTGGCCGCTGATTTATCGAGACTATTATGGCGTGCTGATGAGGTGCTATCCACCCTTTCTTCGCCCGCAAGCAAATATGATTCAAATTTAATAGACAATTATAATAGCGTAACTACTGTTTTTCCGTAATCCTTGAATTATTAAATGCTAAGATAACCTTTATCTTAAAATATGTTTTTCAATATTATAAAAAGGAATTATACAACTAGTTGTGATAGTAAATAAAAATTGTGCTCGAGGAGACTTTTTGAAATGACTATTACGTAATTCCCATTTTTATATGGTTAGAAACTTTAAACTGGGCAACTGGGAAAGTAGAAAGGTCAGGTTAGAATTGATTGTATTTTCATTATGGTTTAAAGAATGTGTTTCTGTTTACTAAAATAAAGTTAGAGTATTTATGGGTAACATAGTAACAGTTTTTCAATTAAAATAATATGTAAAAACGGTTGATTTCTCTTCAACAAATATAGATTTAATTAAATTGTAAAAGTAGGTGTTTAGGCTCAAAAGAGATACTATAAATTACGTAAATTTAATGATTTTAAAAATACTTTTTCAGTTACCTCTGTTTTACACAAGTAAGGTGACAATTGTATTCTAAAATCCTTTTGAAATAAAAAATTATTAAAACGCGGTCTTCATGCCCTTTTTTCAATTGGAAAAGTTCGATACATTTTCAGTTTCCCATCAATCAACTGAACCTTTTATTGTTGACTCTCCACTGTGGAGAGAACCAATATTGTGATTCTCATATCATTCTTCATACGTCGTATATTCACATTTATATTTTTCAACGCATCGGACGAAGGATTGCTGTAGTTATTAATAATTCCCTAAATGTGTTGTATTGCGTGATATTGAAAGGCTGAACATCGTCATTCCAATGGTCATCCTTTATGGGTTTATGAGAATGGATGTTGACGAATGGTGTCTTTAGTTAATGGATCTACGGTAGGTACGTGTATACCACCTACACATATAATTTACCCATATTAGGTAGATCTATTGTACAATGGGATAATGCCATGTCTATCTTTCGCATAAATCTTTGTTAACAAACGCAGTGGTTCTTATACGTGATTTCGTCACATAATGATGCTTCGCTCTGATGTTTGGATTTCAGAGTAGGTACTCATGGAGTATTGAAATTAACGATGTTTTTAGTGGAAGAGCCTTTCATGCATACAGGGTGATTCTGAAATAAGTAACAAGCATGCAGGAGGTAATAGGGCACTATAAAATAAGAAAATTAAGTAAATGTTTGGTGGTCTAAAAGACTTGAAAGTACAAGAAAATGCTAGTCCGGACCTGGTAGGATTACATTAGAGAAATACATCATTGCAACTTAACAGCCAGAGGGTACTAATTTACCTATTAACTAATGTACCCATTCTATTAATTAGTTAGGAGTTTTAAGGGGTAAGAGAACAATTTGCTTCATCTTGGGATAAAAATGCTTGACTTGAATATCCGGCTATTTTGGTATAGTTCCTCTATAGTGATGCTACTGAATCTTTTTTAAGTGGAAGTGAACTCAATGAATTGCTGAAACTACATCACCAACTGTCACAATAACTAAACATGATGTTTTAAGCCCTCTAATCCACATCTATTCTTAATTGATGCTGGGATGCCTACAACAGCATCTCCAAAAGAACTTGGCAATGTATGACTAAGACTTCTATACTACAGTTCTCTGCTATTTCAAGAGAAAGTGTTTCTACGAAACCTTCTACGTTATAATACGGTTTGTTAATATTTTGGATTCGTATCATCATCATGAGGTCATCAGTCTAGTTGTACACGCACCTCCACTCTTTCTTATCCTGAGCTAATCTTCGCATTTTTCTAAAACTAGAACAACTATATGTACACTTTATCACTTCTTCGCTTTGTGTCGCCTCGAACTCGTTCTCGTACTAACTCTACAACTATTTGTAGGGGCGGCTATGTTCTAGAACTGTTCAGAATACGCCCTCTAGAAACCTGGTCTTCTTTGTCGCCATGAATGTTAGGTGGTCTATACGCATGTAACAATATTGTAAATCTAAAACAACTTACTTTTTATGCCTCACGTCAGAGTAACTACGAATATAACTGTGATTTTCATTTGTTAGAAAACAAGCAGTTTATTTACTCCTCACATACTCTTTTTTTGTTCTGATTCGTATACATCACGCAATCTGTCATCAGATTTAACTGCCATGTGGAAAAGGAAACAGCTACCGCTTAGTCGCGATCAGTTTTCGTGACTAGACATCGTCTGCGTAGGCCACTGCGAAATATCCGTCACCCTTATCTTAGCGTGTCATGAACAGAAATGCCGCCGACAGTCTACTTTTGTTGCCTCGCCTACTTGGCAAGCGTTTTTGTATTTTCTGTTTGGGAAATACTGAAAACAATGGTAGGGAAAAAGGTTGAAATAGTGCCTACCCTTAGTATGTTGCGCTAATTCAGCATTTTAATAGATGGCACATTACTACCATGACTGCCACAATTATTTATTATGTTTAAGAAACATAACAGAAATTATGACGACCTTTGAGGAGAAAAGAGATTGAGTCAGTAGACGCAGCTATGTGTTTGATTTCATAAGAAATCAACTAAATCTCTACAATAGCAGGTGCATAATTAAATATGTGCCTCTGACTTAAATTGATACAAAAAAAACGTGTGCATACACCAGAGACATGATATAAACTAGACTACGCCTAGAGGTATGTTAAACAACAAACATTAACCATTGTTCCTAAATGCACATTTAACTATAGAAAGGAATTCTCTTGAAGACATTATTTAATAAATTTGGAGAAACAATGAATAGAAATCTTCCCTCATTATCAATTGGACATAATTAAGATCAGCGTTTTGCTATTGTCTAGTGCTATCGCTTAAATACAATATATCGGCGCTAGCGCTATCCATAATTTCTACTACATTAGGCGATACTCAGAATTATAATTAATGTATGTACCTATCACATGTCTTCCGTCTTTCTTTCCTCTAAACTCCATAGTGTACAGCATAAGCCAAAAACGCAGTGGGCATTTCCTTTGATGCTTGAATTTGCAGGTATACAAAATCTTATATAGCATATTCGATTTTCCATTTTTTTATGGCGTTATGTTGGTACTCATGTCTCTTACTTATACCGACAAATTCGGCTATGTTGAATGTTCAGTTAATTTTTGACAGCTGCTTTGCTTGCACGTGTTTGGCTCGTTTTCGATTGGATCAAAGAATCTGTATCAAGTTTTGTGTTATTCCACATGTTGACTATGACATATGGTGAAGCTACCTTGACCCGAAGCAACATTTATCAATGGTACAAAATGTTCTTAGAGAGCTGAAAAGATGTATATGACGAAGAGCGTGCCGGACACTCGAGCACGTTAACAACAGGCTAATACATTGAGTGTTAAAAATAGTATTGACCAATTGTCGAATCATCGTTGGAGAAGTTGCTGAGGACCTAAACATATCGATTGGCTCCTGCCATTCGACTTTTACCAATGATTTAGGCATGAGACCGGTTGCCGGAAAATTCTTACTAGAATTGCTCAATTTCGACCAAAAACAGCATCGCATTAATATTGCTAAGGAGCTGTTGGATTCTGCCCGCGACGACCCAAATTTACTCCAAAGAGTGATACCTGGTGACGAATCAAAGTTTATGGTTATGACGTGGAAACCAAAGCTCAATCATCCTAATGGAAGATGCTGCACGAACCAAAACCGAAAAAAGTTAGGTCGAATGTGAAGGTTTCACTTACAGTTTCAATAAGGAATATTACCTGCAAGTCATGCGCAATTTGCATGAAGTAATCCGTCAGAAACGCCCGGATCTGTGGAAGTACTAAAATTGACCTTTGCACCACGATAACGCCTCTGCTCACACATCGCTGCTTGTGCGCGAATTTTTTGCCAAAAATAACACACTAATAGTACCGTAGCCACCATATTCTCCAGATCTACCCTCCTGTGACCTTTTCTTCTTCCTGAAACTGAAGAGGCCCATGAAAGGACGACCCTACGCAACGATTGAGGAGATAAAGACGGTTTCGAAGGAGGAGTTGAACAAGATCACAAAAAATTATTTTTTGAAGTGCTGCGAGGATTGGAGAAAACCTTGGTACAAGTGTATAATATCTGGTGGGGATTACTTTGAAGGGTCAAAATAGATATTCATGAAAAGATAAATAATTTTTGAAAAAAATCGGTTGTCTGTAAAGTCGGTTTACTGACGATAGTTGAACGTGACAACGTCATTAGAAAACACTGATGGAATGGTTTCATTTTTCAAAAGAAAATTTTAATTTTATTTGTTTGATAGATATTTTGTATGGATATAGAGAAGGAGGTAAATGGAAATGTATTATTGTATAGCAGCTGTCCACGCGGACGCATCGCTCACTCAAGTAGGAGAGAGACAGATGTCGAACGCTGCCGAACGCGGAGGCCGATTGTGCCTCTTTGTCGCTCGTTCCGCGCTCTCGCTTGCACTTCAAGCCTTAAATGGAACGCCTCAGAGCGAGGTAACGCCGCATGAGTCATGTTTTTTCGTGCGTGCAGCCGGCTTCATCGAATTATAAGACATTGTCACGTCAAAACAGATAATTCTCGATCCAAATATTTTTGAACAGACCATTTTTCTGTGTGAAAACTATCTACATAGATAGTAGATAATATAATTCAATAATGTATCCTAAATTTCTATTCCAAACTGAATTTTGTGTATAAAAAGATTCCTGGTTTCAATATTTTCAAATTTAAGTATTATTTAACTATATTTTTATTAATATCATATCAATGAGACTTTTAATGGTGGTTAATATTTAATACAAATGTGAAAATTCATTTAATTCATCAGAAGACATCAGTAACGTTCCTCATTAATTTGAGGTAATTAGTAGTGGATAAAAATTAGATAAATTTGTATATAAATAATTGGTCCCCTGCCTCACGAAAAGCTCTTATTTTTTTAAAAAAGCGACTCGCAAATGTCGAATCACTTTTTCCACTAACAATTTCCTATTAGTTTCGATTTTTTCCACCGGAAACCAACTTTTCACAGTACTCGCCAGATACTAATTTTCTAACTGCAATACCCCGTGTCGTCTTAGAATCATCTTTTCAGTAACATAAAAATTATTGACCGTTCTTCATATAACATCTTGGTCAAAGTTGTCGAAGTCAGTTTTAGGACGTAGGTGTCTCTTATTATATTTGGGTTTCATACCTTTTTTCTCACCTTTTTCTACTTTTTTCTTCTCCAAAGTAATCCTTCTTATAGTTGATAAACTTAGTCCGGTTGCTGCCGCTACACGTTCTTGTAATTTTTCAAATGGAAGAATAAAACCTTTTTGTTCTTTTTCAGCGTTCATAAATTGTAGTACATTTGCAACGAGTTCTTCACACTGAATACCTAACGTTTGTTTTCGTTTTCTATTGTTTTCCATGGCAGTTCAAATTTTGCAAATGGTACTGTACACTTTTGTCTAGTTCTCGTTCGATGATAGGTGGAGAAATGAGCTCCGCAGGCAAATATGATTGAATTTGGAATTATGCTACGGCGCATCCTAATAAAGGGAAGGGGCGTATCTCTAACTACTTGAAATGAACTGTATATGTACCGTTCTCTAAGTGAACGGACATAATACCGTTACTCATGCGCAGTCGCTCATCGCGCAAGGTACTGCTTCATTTTTTATCGTTTATAAGTGACGAAACTATTTAGACTCGCTCCCTTCTAATTAAATAACGTGAGCGAAAATCGTAATATAAAATTTAACAAGCGTAAGTTTTAGAAAGTAATTAATTAAAGAGAATATACGGAAACATATCATCTTTGCTCGAACATAGAATGTAGACGTAACACTAGAAGTTAGTCTATACTTACGTTTATTACCAAAGTTTAATCGTTAATTGGATATTGCTCTTTCACAACAAGTCGGTAATATAACACAGTCCTTCTTGGCATATCAAAACTAATATCGTATTACTTAGTTATTAGATGGGTACCGTACTGGATTCACCATCCTGTATATGTAGAAATAGCTATTTCACCCTAGAGAAATTATAGTTAGATTGCACGTTCCTTTTGATATTCCCTACGTTGGTTAATTAGTGAAACTGCATCAAGTTTAAGGAAGAGCAGATTATAAATTTTATAACCGAAGGATGTAAATTACAGCGTTTCAATTCGCCTGTTTTCGCACATTTAAATAGGTGTGATGTATGATTTATTATTGACGCTTGGAACATTTTCATTAACATAGCTATATGTTCCTACTATGCTGTCACATATTTAAATACTTTCTAAACACTGTTACTACTTTATTTATCTGGAAACCTAATCTTCCCTGCCGCTATGCATGTTGGGTTGCCTATATACGTGTGACAATACTAACAGGTAATATCATATACAGAGTAGATTCATTATCATCATCATCATAAGGTCATCAGTCCTAAGACTGGTTGGACACGTATCTCCACTCTTTTCTATCCTGAGCTAAACTTCGCATTTCCCTAAAACTAGAACAGCCCACATCCTTAACTATTTGCGAACAGTAATCTAATCTAAGTCTACCTCTACCCCTCCTAACTCCTGTTTCTGCCTCTAATATGT
>NW_020438877.1:964920-967331 GCF_000699045.2 Agrilus planipennis | reverse complement strand
TCGGTTGTCTGTAAAGTCGGTTTACTGACGATAGTTGAACGTGACAACGTCATAAGAAAATACTGATGGAATGGTTTCATTTTTCAAAAGAAAATTTTAATTTTATTTGTTTGATAGATATTTTGTATGGATATAGAGAAGGAGGTAAATGGAAATGTATTATTGTATAGCAGCTGTCCACGCGGACGCATCGCTCACTCAAGTAGGAGAGAGACAGATGTCGAACGCTGCCGAACGCGGAGGCCGATTGTGCCTCTTTGTCGCTCGTTCCGCGCTCTCGCTTGCACTTCAAGCCTTAAATAGAACGCCTCAGAACGAGGTAACGCCGCATGAGTCATGTTTTTTCGTGCGTTTGGCCGGCTCCATCGAATTATAAGACGTTGTCACGTCAATAAAATTATACAATGTGGTTATGATGATGTGAAACTTCCAGAAAAAAGTAATTTCAAACAGTTGAAATTTCCTGCCAATGGTTATTTTAACGTGAGCATACTGCTTTAATTGGAAATGAAATAACCAGATAGTAACGGTATACGGGGACTCGAGTTTTACACAAAAGACTTCCAGGTATCCTCAAGTATGTCACTGCTGAAAATGACAAAGGAATGAAATTTACCATAAGAAGGAGGTTTTCGGAAGAAAAAGCCTCATTGTGATTACATAACCGAAAGCATCTCCACACCAATCTCGGTTCATAATTTTCTTAGGACCTAATTCAATGCCGAAAAGTTATTTTTCACAAGTCGATTTAAATTTATAAGCAAAATAATGAGAATGACTATAATTATTCATTAGTAAGTCGCTTTTTGCGTAAATTCCGAATTTTTCGGGAAGTTAGTGTCAAGTCGGAATTTCTTTAACGTTCCTCGAGCGTTTGTGCTTAAAATCCCTAAATCGTTATTCACTCTATAATTTCGCAATTCATTTAAGGCCGAAAGCGAGTCGATAAAGCGTAAAACGTAATTTCGAAGGATGTCATTCGAGTATTCGTGTTTTGCAATACGCTTACTGGTGGGCAATTCTTTTTATAAGAATTTCCATTGATAAGGTGACGACGCCAACGTTCAACAAACGCGTACCAAAACCGAAGCGATCCCACCGTCATCGCAACGCAACGTATCGACATTATTCAATTACCTACTATTTATCCCTTATGCGTTTATTTACATTTTCTTCTTCCCGTCGACCCTGCCCGACCGTCCGATCTATCGCTCGACGATTTTATTTTTTGTGAAATAGATCCCATATAAATGACTTCAGAAGTATTTTCAATATCGAAAGAAAAATTGACCCTTACGAGCATTTTTCAGAAAAATCCATGACAAAATATTTAATTTTTTTCCAATCTTTTTAATCTATCTGCCTATAGTAGTATTATGTTTTTAACCACAAAATCCGATGCCAGTTTTGAATGTAAATTTCGATTAATAAGTACACACCACCTTCCGAATAAGTGAAATAGAACGGTGTGGGGTTTTGTTTGCAACAGAGTTGTGTACTGATTGGTCCTCTGAACCAATTTTGTAATCAAAATCGCATAAAAACTATGAGTTGCATAAATTTTCTACCTCTCCATTATGCGATAGGTACTCAATTACAAAGGTTAGAAGAGTTCGAATTGTGGTGTTACAGGCGAATGATGAGGATACTGCGGATAGAGAAGGTTAGGAATGAAGAGGTACTAGGAGGAATAGGAGAACAGAGGACTCTATGGAAGTCAATAAGAAATAGGCGAGATAGGTTAGTAGGACACCTTCTCATATTAGAGGCAGAAATGGGAGTTAGGAGGGGTAGAGGTAGACCTAGATTATATTATTGTTCGCAAATAGTTAACGACGTGGGTTGTTTTAGCTTCAGGGAAATGCGAAGATTAGCTCAGGAACTGAACGCAATGGAAATTCCATTGCTGAACTCAATGGAAATTTCATTGCGTTGAGCAATGGAAATCCCATTGCGTTCCACTGGAACTTCATCAGCATGCTTTTTTCCATAATCCATATTATTTTGTTGAGAATTTGGTTCTTCAGGTACCTGAACCAAGGCACGTGCCTGGATGTCTCGTTCTTCATCATTGTGTTTAGATTTTTTTTTTCACTTGCTTCCGATAAAACTACATCACTCTCACAGATGATTTCGGCCTCCTCTATTTTCTGGCAAGGTTCAAAATCATCAAACAATGCTTCTAATGTAGGCTTTTTCACTTGTCTAGGGGTTGTTTAATAAAAGGCTCCGGGTAGTTGAATACATATATAATAAACATAATAATGAATATAAACAGCAAACAGCAAAACGAGTAACAAACAGGAACTAAATATATACAACTTATATACAATATTCAATGTATCGCGTCTTCCAAAATACATACGACTTTTCAATTGACCTGTTATATCTATTAAATTACTCAATACTGG
>NW_020438877.1:827498-962651 GCF_000699045.2 Agrilus planipennis | reverse complement strand
GGGCCTGATCAACTTACCTAATTTCAGCCAGATTAGAAATGTAACGCCTTAAAGCATATGAGCATACCATTAAAGGGTTAAAATAGGGTAGCTGCATTAGAAATAGGTTGAAACAGGATATCCACATCAGGGTCAAATCGGTTTCTACAACCACTTTTTGGTTTTACAAAAAGAAAAAAAAATGTTAATCCACATCAAGGTCACATCAGTCTTAATAGCGCATGTCGTAAAAGGATTCAAATTGAATATCTACATTAAGACTGGATCACGGTAAATAGGCCGTACCTTTAAAGGGTTGAAATAAGGGCAGCGCTGCCCAACTTATCATAGCCCGCGGGCCATATATCCTTCACCAAACATTTCGGGGGCCAAGAAGATTTATAAATGTAAAGTCAGTTTATGTTAATAAAAAAAATATTTTATTTATACTAAAGATAAAACTCTAAAATATTCGTAATTTATTAATGAGAACATTTCGATCGTAACTGTTTAGCAACAATATCTTTTGTGTCTTCATTAATATTTGTTCTGGCAAGTCTAATTATATCTTCAAGAGTAAAATATTTTAAACTGTTTTTATATTGTGACTTTATATACTTATTTCATCTATAGGAGTATGCACACTCGAAGATATATGTACTTCCAAACATTGATACAATTTGAAGTCCAAAATCTCTCAATTTTGGATATTTCTCTTTATCTAAAAATTTGAATATTTCCACTCCAGTTACTCCACGAGATGTAAAAAATGGATCAGCCTGCAGATTGCATAATTCTATCTGGTATTTAAGATCAACGGAGTTGANCATTGTGGCCGTAATTGTTTAGCAACAATATCAATAATATTAATTCAGTAACATAAATTTATTCGTAGTAAAACGTACTCGCGGGCCGTAAAAATAATTTGGCGGGCCGTATACGGCCTGCGGGCCGCCAGTTGGACTGCCCTGACGTAGCATATCGTAGTATCTGTTCTAAACACATACGTGATGAAGTCTGTAAATTTCGTCATCGAAAAAAATGTTTCACAAACATAAGTGAAACCGAAGGCTATTACAGCTCATTGTGCAAAATATCTTAAATTGGGATACCTGGCAAATATACCTAATAAAATTAATTTTTGGTCATCATCATTGTTCAGAGACCGTTCTTCGTTTTGCAGGCCATAAAATTCCTACATACAATTTTTAGAATGTTTGCAAATTTACAAGGCGGTATGGTGTTTATTTGGTAGTAGACCCTTAGATGCATCGGTACAATGTTTAAATTACTTTATTGAGGTAACGGTTGAAGAAGGATCCTTTACGATTCCAATTTAGTTTCAAGTTTATTATGGGGTGATTTTTTATGAGCCTAACGGTTAAAAGTACCGTTTGTTGATTTTTTGATGTGCCGATCCTTTCTCAGATTGTAAACTTCCCTCTTTCCACATATTTGAGTTTTGAAAGCCCCGCCTTGTACGTCTCCACAAAGTTGTTTAAAGGGTTAATCACCAATGGTGACATTCGCCACACCCTTGGCATTTGTTCCTAGTTTTTAAGTTGTAGATATAAGATGTGACCAAGGACTTCAAAAGAAGCACTTGAACTAAGTCAGCACAATGCAAGGAGCACTTGTATAATCATTAGTAATCAATCGTTGGAGATACTCTGTACATATATTGTAAATACATAATTAAGTCGACTTCGCTGCAAGAGTTCTATTTTTTTCTACCTTCCACCAAAGAATTAAACAACACGCCTTATTAATTTAACGCGTGTGCTAATATTCCACTTACAATAGTAAGTTCCCGAATATCTGCCTGTGAAATTTAACATGGTCCTTCGAGCCGGATCCTGAGTTCCGGAAAGCTGTGCAGTTAGTGTGATGTGGTTCACAAGTTAAAGTGAACAATAAGCTTATTAAGTTTTGTTGAAACTAGTGTGATGTTCACATGTGAAGGTGAACAATAAGTTGTGTGAGTCATTGTACTGACAAGTATACGTGTACGTTTGCAAACTGCGAATTAAAGTGTGATGTTGTTCACAAGTGGAAGTGGACAATAAGTAATCTAATCTAGGTCTACTAGCCTAGCCTAATTAGCCCTTCATGTTTGAGAAGGTGTCCTACTAACTTATCTCGCCTATTTCTTATTGACTTTCATAGCGCCCTATGTTCTCTTACTCTTTCCAATACCTCCTCATTTCTAACCTTCTCTCTCCACGGTATCCTCATCATTCTCCCGAAACCCTACATTTTGAACGCTTCTAACCTTTTCTTCACCATCCGAATTTCTAAGTTAACCGTTCGTGAACACAGAAATGACTTCTTTTCATTAAAGGCGACTCAATCCTTTATATCTCTATTGCTCCTTCCATCCTGAATATCTGATTTCCTAGATCCTGAAAATCGACCACTCCTTCTAATTTTTCGTCTTTTATCTTTATATTCACTCTTACCCTATTTTTTCTTCCCTTGCATGCCAGTATTGTTGTTTTACTTTTATTAATTTTCATACAATACTGTTTTGTAAGTACCCCTACCTTCCATTTTACTTAAGGATATCTCTTGATGCCAATACTGCCATATCATCTGCAAATCTGAGCATGCCAATGTTTTATATATTATATATTATAGGATTTATCAAACCTAGATTATATAAATATTTGCATTTTTTACAAGTAGAAGACTATGTAACACATAAGTTGTCTTGGCACAGAAGCAGTATTTCATCATTCTCTAACTTTGAATTGATTGGACATTCAATCCAGGACGACTCCTTCATTTCTCCATCAGGTATACCATGTTTTCTTCATTTTCGGTTTCTCTTATTCCCCATTTCCTTTTTCAATGTCCTCAGCTCTTATGTATTCTCACTCTTCTACATTTTATCATGTGATCCCTTCCACCACCCTTTTTATCATTCTACCCTCATTTACTGTTCCCTTACATTAGTTGATTTCTAAATTCCTTAGCCTTTTTTTTGTTTTCGTACATCATTTTAACGCTTCTACATTTCTTTCCCATTGAAGCCATCCAATTCTTTCTCTTCTGATTTTCTCTTCTGTACCTTTTGGTCTTTAGTTTTCGTTTTTCATGATATTCTTTTCTGTACCTTCATCTCTTTCTTCCTGCTCCTTTTCTTTCTCTTAACCATCATCCGATTCTTCTTAATCTTCTTCTTTATGCTTCTAAAGCTTGTTTGATAATTGGTGTAACCATTTCTTTGCTTTTTTCTACTTCTTTTGTATCTTTTATTAAATTTTTGTCGTCGGTAGCATTCTACTTCTTCTGTATTCCTGCTTACCTGTTTATGTTCTGCACAACTGTCGCTGCAGTAAAGTGCCAGCTTCTCTTCTCACTTGATTTTTCGCTATCTCTAAATAGAGAATTATGAGCTGAACTGCGCCTTCTTCTGTGTTTTACTCCTCTGTTCTGTCTTTTTAATACCTTGTTTCTTTCTTTTTTACTCTCATCTTTGCTTACAGGTCCGTATTTCATCCAGTTTTTGTTTAGACGATCAAGAGGTCAGGTTTTTTTAGTACACGCGTTAGATTGACAAGGAGACGGCAAGGGTGTGGGGTCCTCAAATCAAACGGAGGTCCCGCGTGTAGTTAGCACTCAGTGAGTGCATTCATATACTCAAACCCTAGAGCGCACTACTTAGCCATTGCCGAGAAAAAAAATCCTAGTTTAAAAAAAAAAATTCTTTTTGTATTAAAGTTTAATAAATCGTTATAAACAATTTCTTTTGAACTTTTATACATTATTGAATCGCGAATTTAATAATTTTTAACTTGATATTAATGATTAGAACTTACAAAAGACGGAAGAATGTAAATAGAATAAACACAAAAGTCACAGTTCTTTTAAACATTTTTTATAAAATAATATATTATTAAATACAATGAATATTTATGATAAAATGTTTATAGCATTAGCAATTTTTCCAATCATTCAAATTTTGGAATATCCAAACCTGGATGATATTTAAAATAAAAACAAGAAAAACACAAATTTTGTAGACAACATGCACAACAAATAAATGCAGATTTTTTACAGGAGCACAATGTTTTTCGAATTACTTCTGAAAAACAAACTTCGTACCAGGCATATTCTCCGATGCAATCAAATTATTTTCATAAAGAAGACCTTCATAATACACTACCGTAATTCACTAACAATTTCGACTTGTCACTGCATAAAGATGATTCACTTACAGAGGGGCGCCAGGAAGTTCTTTGCTTTTCGACATTTTGCCAATTTTAAATTTTAAATTTACCATTCAATATAATGTCCAAAAGTTCAAAAGAAATTGTTTATAACAATTTATTAAATTTTAATACAAAAGAAAATTTTTTTTTCAAACTAGGAATTTTTTTCTCGGCAATGGCTAAGTAGTGCGTTCTAGGGTTTGAGTATATGAATATACTCACTGAGTGCTAACTACACGCGGAACCTCCGTTCGATTTGAGAACTCCACACCCTTGCCGCCTCCTTGTGAGTGCTCGGGTCGGCTCCTCGAATGCTTCAAACTCATAATGTATGTTCAATTATTATGTTAAAAAAAGCAAACCTGATAATTTGTCTAAATTGGACCACACACTAGACTAAACACTGAAGTACTTGCAAAATATTGCAACTTGTCTTGCATATAACCCCGAAATTTAGAGCTATTCACTTTAGAAAACGACAGCAAAACTTTGATAAAGGGCAGAGCTTGCACAACCTATAAGATTTATTGTTTAACAGTACTCTTCAGATTTTGTGGAATCATAGAAAATATGAGCTCATGTTTCAACTATACCAAAACTTCAAACATTTAAAACTTCTTCCCCTTCATTTTTTTTTAATTATTTTAATTTTTGATGTAATATAGAGAGAAATCTATCAGTGAAGTTTGCCAGCAAATTACGAACTTGCTCTATTCAGAAATGGCTTTTTATTGATAGTTCGTCGGTGCATGCTCATCTCCATACTTTATTGGAGCTTTAGACTGCGAGAGGACGGATCAAACAGGATATAAAACTTTATCGGTTACGCAGAATTACTAGCTCCGGCGGGATCGTATAACATCGACTCTGGAGTCCATTAAAGCCATATAATTTGTGAGTGAGTATAAAATCAAAAAGGAAAAAGAATCGTTGAAGTTGTCTGATTTATCCATTAACGATTTTTCTTTAAAACTTAAACTTGATTTCTTTCAATGTGATTATGAGAACCGATCCGAGAAAGAAGAGATAGTATTTTTTTTTCTTAGAGCAGTGTTCCTTTCTTTCGGATTCAACCAATCCTATTTATATCGCAGTATTTGTCAAACACGTCACTAAAATAGCTATCCTTTAGTCAAATAATAATGTATTAACTGTCTTTAGTTTTTTATGCATAGGTACATATAAAATAATCAAATTTGTCAATTTTTGTTCGTAAATTTTTGTTGGAATTTTAAATTATTTTGACTGTTATTTATTTCCATCAGTATGGAACATACCTATCAGATCAATAAACTGAAATAAAAACTATGTGCACAATACCTATATTTAAATCGTTAGTAGTTTTACTAACGATTTAAATATATATAATAATATATATAATTGTTATGAAAATTAATACGATTCTTCTTAATTCTTAATATTTAACGAAGGGGAAAAAAGCATCACCAAAGTCTTCCAAAGTTTACGACTTGTAGCATGTTTTTAACCTTACAAATCAACCTAAAGGTACACCTATGACTTTTCAGTGGGAATTGGAGTAAAGTAAATATTTTAAATTACTAGACAATTGCGTTATTTTAAAGAAAAAAGATATTCTCTTTCAGAAAGTTTATGATAAAAAAGTTAATTACTTGAAAATTGCATCATCGTGTCTAGTCCAGGCTGACGCACAGTAGAGCAACAAGATTTGCAATAAAATAGAAATACTCGACAGTGATTGGTTATAAAAAGTTCCCTTATTCCGTAACTAAATCAAATTCTTCTGAATTTTTTGTATATACACAGATGTCTCCACGAACTTGAAGAATTGTTTCGTTTGTTCGTAGATTTACTACAAACAGCGCAGTAAACGTAGTCTGTAGAAAATTGCTGTATTTTGTGGGAACCAAAAATAGTGAGAAGTATGACCTATTTGTTCTTTTTGGTGAGGTGTCTACCATGTAAGGGTTCAGTTCGACAAGTGAATATTCTTATGGACTATGACGAACATTTCTGAAGTCCATAAAATAAAGCAATTCATCAAACACTGCAGTAGGTAGAGTTGGTCTGTATTCCGCAGAAACTGTTAGTGACGTGCTGATGTGATCTAATGAGATCAAAATCGGTTCACTTCGACAAGTGAATATTCTTATGGACCATGGCAAACTTCTCTGAATCCCATGAAATATAGCAATTCATCAAACACTGCAGTAGGTAGAATTGGTCTTTATTCTGTAGAAACTGTTGGTGGCGTGTTGATGAGATCTAGTGAGTTCAAAATCGGGATTTGATCACCATGAACCTTTTGTTTTAGTTTTTTGTAGTTTGCAATTTAAACCGAATTATTAAATGTTTCTAAGACGCCGTATCTTACAGGTACCTATATCATTTATCTGTTTATTATTGTAGAATACAGTCACTAACTTGTTTTTCTTTCAAATGTTGCTCTGTTTCTCTTGAAAACTTGAAATTTTGTTTAATCAAGGTTACATTTGTATGATAATCCTGACGTTATTTTTCATTAATGTCTCTTTTAACCATAGGAAAAAATTGAGAAAAAATAATCATGTGCGAGTTTGAATCCGTGTGAATTGATCGGTCATCTATCGATGGTAGCTTCCATAAGTTACTGACTAAGAACTCAATTTTCATTACTAATGCTTTCTCATTTTAATAACTATTACTAGCAGCGCAGCGAACCGAACGTCATCTGTAGTAGATGGGTACATTACAGTGAAATTCAAAAATGCCCGAGAAGATCCATAAGAAAATCGACTTCTCGAACTCATTTATTTTAAGTTATATGGATGGGATGGTCAAAATTGGCATAGTCCTCAATAAAATTGTCACACTTACTTTCTTCTTTCAACTTAGTAACTAAACTGGACCGGTTGCTGACAGAACGTCTACTTTTACTCACGACAGGCGTTGTAGGAAATGTCGTAAATATAGAAGAGAGATGCCAGGTAGGAATTGCAGCGCACACTAATTAAGAGAGAATGGAATAACATTATACCATTTCATGTGTAACAGAAAGAAATGCAGACAAGGCGAATTTGAACATATTGCCAGCACCGGACTTTAAGGAAATTTCCAGGATTTTAGGGAAGTAAAGTCGCTAATTTAAAGATATAATTTCAACCAAGAAGTTATCCAGCCGACCCTGATCTTTTGCATATCTAAGCAACCTCTCACCGCTGCATTGCTTACTATTATTCGGTTATCCTTTTTCAGTTTTTCTGTACTACTCATGAAGCATTTCTCAACTTAACAAGGGTGTGTTCAAAACGCAGCAAATGACTAGTCTCAAGTGGAAACAAGAAAGAAAATATGTCTATTCTCACAGATAATTTATTGCGGATATGCAACATCAACTTGAAATCATTTCTCTATTTTTAACCACTACATATTTCGTCAAATTAATGAGGAAAATATTTTTGTTGCTATAGTAGGCCAGGTTTGTCGTGGTTGCTGTTGTCATCTCTCGTAGCTTAGTTGGTCAAAGCATTGGTGTGTAAAGCCAGAGGTCTCGGGTTCGATCCCCGGCGGGGGTGCGACAACAGCAACAAAAGTATTTTTCTCATTAATTTAACGAAATTTGTAGTGGTTAAAAATCGAAAAATGATTTCAACTTGATGTTGCATATTAACATTCCACTATTAGTAATTATTAAAACAATATTTAGTGGGGACTTTGCCAATTTCGATCGTCCCAACTATACACTACCGATTCGACCAATTAAAATATGTTCATGGCTACAACTTTATGCTGGTAATTTTGTCCTAGGTATCTATTATCCTACATTATAGGTAATTACAATTAGCGCTCTATGTGAAGATTTAATACAACTCCTTCCTAATTTAACAACCTCTAAGTCGATGTTGTAAACCGTAAGCCTATACATGACGCTGCCCTTTCGTGTTGACAGTAATCCTCTTATGGTCGACATCCAAATTTATAGAAGGGGTTTAGCTCTCCCAAAACATGATGCATAATGGCTTTAAAATACATTGTTGGAAGATTGTTTTAAAACGACTGAAATGCAATTTATTGTGTAAAAGCCAAATAGTAATTGTAATTGTAAAGTAACTGGTAGAACCTGTATGAACTATTTTTTTATGAAGGTGACCGTAGGTATATTCGGTTAATTTTATTTTAACCTACCAGAACAGACCACAAAATATTTCCTCAATTGTCATTAACAAAACAATACGAAGAAATGTGTAGTTTTTATGGAGAAGATACACTTAGAGAAAAACTGCAATGTATTATTTATCAGAAAACCTTTAAAATTGAAATTTAAGGTACTTATGTCTTAATATGAATGATGTGATTAGAACAAATACTAATCCTACTACTTCAACGCGAAATCGTTTCGTGGAGAAACGCTGTCTTCTTAAAACAAATAGTAATACTTATGATACTGTTTTAATAAGTCTTCAGTTATGAAAGGATAAGAATCTTATTACTTCGAAAAGATGAACTAACTAAATAAATTGTTGTCGTTATCATATAGGTACTATGAATATAACGTATAAATAATAACAATATGTTCTATAGATAATAAATTGAAACAATAGTTTACTGTATCAATAAGACACACCTTCGATTTAAAGTAATGTACCTATGGATTTACGTGTGATGCAGAATTTTACAACATTGCTTATATATAAATTCGTTTGGGTATTACAGAAAAATAGTACAGTCAGCGTCGGTTAGCGTTTTATACATACAGGTCGTTGTGTCTAAGTGAACAAAAAGTGCAAAATGATGGAAAAGAGTTACACGCCATTTTGTCAACACTTTCGCAAAGCGAGTTGGGAGAATAAATCATTCCAGACAGCATTGCCAACGCAAAGAACAATTATAAATTGAAAAAATTACCTCAGCTAAAGTAAAATCAAAATAGGAAAAAATTAAAATAGCCAAAAAGTTGATAGTTAAGGTTGAAGAATGAAGGTGAGATAACTGATAGCGCGTTCTGATCTTTTCTGGACTTCTTAATTTTGGTTTTAAGGGTTTATAAAAGGTTGTAAGAAATCACGGAGGATTCTAGTTAGGTGTTATTCGATGGAATATCAGGAAAGTGGATGAAGGACATTACCGTGACTAAGGTAATAGACGTAAAAAAGTGAACAGGATGTAGGAAAGGGTCACTTTTTGTAATTAGATAAGAGCGTGAAGTTTCGAATAACACCAACTGAGAGTACACAATAGGATAGATTCGAATCAGATTTGTAAATAATTTAAAAAGAATAAACGAGTTTATAGTTAAAAATACACAAAAGAAAAGTGAAATCTGAAAAGTACGAAAAGACCACTATTGAGAAGGACAGATAAAAGAAACAGTTTAGACGTAAGTTATTGGAAATGAAAATAGAGATATTTAATAAGTGTTCAAAAGATTCAAGAAATATACATGATAGAATTAGATACAGAAGATAAAAGTATACACGAAAAAACAAACAGATTCGGAAAACAGAAATACATATGTCCAATAAATTAGGTATGGAATATAAAATACAAAATTTACAGAAACACAATATACGAGGGTGGATTGATAAGTTTCCGGCCTAACCAAGAGATGACGCCACTAGGCCTACCTTGAGGTGACATTCTATAGTACCATCCTTGGATAGCTTGTAGCTATAGTTTCAGCCCGATCTCCTTGCTAGTGTAGGTTTGACAGCACGCTGAACAAGACGCCTCTGTGGTTTTCGTAAAAATGGAAAAGCAGGAAAATCGTGCTGTCATCAAATACTTTTATTTGAAGGGGTTAACGCCGAAGGAAATTAAAAAAGAGATGGACTCAACACTGGGGACATCCTCCCCGTCATATTCAACCGTTAAGCAGTGGGTTTCCGAGTTTAAAAAGGGTCGTGTGAGCACCTCTGATGGGCCTCGCTCAGGACGCCCCGTTGAGGTCACAACTCCAGATATGATCGAAAAAATTCATCAAATAGTGCTGGGAGACCGCAGATTGAAAGTGCGTGAGATAGCTGAGACCTGTAAGATGTCATATGAACGTGTGCAACATATTTTGCACCAACATTTGCATATGGAAAAGCTCTGTGCAAGATGGGTGCCGCGTTTGCTAACAGTCGACCAAAAATTGATTCGAAAAAACATTTCTACCGCAAATTTGTCATTGTATAAGCGTAATCCAAGCGAATTTTTGCGTCGATTCGTAACCGTTGACGAAACGTGGGTCCACCACTACACTCCTGAAACCAAAGAACAGTCTAAACAGTGGATTGGACCAGGGGAACCAACTCCAAAGAAGGCAAAAACAATTTTTTCGGCGAACAAGGTTATGGCTACTGTTTTTTGGGATGCAAGAGGTATTATATACATTGATTACCTTGCAAAGGGTAATACTATCACTGGTCAATACTACGCAGACTTATTGCAACGTTTGAGCCACGAGGTGAAAATTAAACGACCTCATCTGGCGAAGAAAAAAATCTTGTTTCATCACGATAACGCACCAGCGCACACGTCAATCGTTGCGACGGCTAAAATCAACGATCTAAAGTTTGAATTGATGCCGCACCCTCCTTACTCTCCAGACCTAGCCCCGAGTGACTATTTTCTGTTCCCTAATCTCAAAAAATGGCTTGGCGGTAAGAGATTTGCGGACAATGAAGAAGTAATCGAAGCTGTAAATGGTTATTTTGAGGAGCTTGACGAATCAGTCTATAGAGATGGCATTAATAGACTGGAACACCGCTATGAGAAATGTATCAGCCTTGGAGGAGATTATGTTGAGAAATAAAAAAAAAAAATTTTTAAAAACCTTGTTTTTCTTGGTCAGGCCGGAAACTTATCAATCCACCCTCGTATACAATATGGACGGGGGCGAGTGTGGCAATAAACGCCACAAAGTGCTTTATAAAAATATTGTCTTGATTTATTTTCATATCTGTGACAATGTGATAATTTTTAATACGGAAGCAAAGAAAACTAAAAAAAACGGATTTTCTACGCTTTCTACCGGTCGTTTAACATTATATTTCGATTTCGATTCCCGGAGACAGCAACAATTTTGAGTAAAAATTACACACATTATACATATACTAAATATCTCATATGCTGATATTTCAGTCATTCGTAGGTAGAAAGTACCTGACGTATACTCCGAAATATCTGCTCCTTCATTCTATTATCTATCGCTTTAAAACTGACCTTCATTGACCTCTGAACTATTGAAAACGCCTTAACTTTGAATAATTGTTTTAAGCGGCAGTGATTTCCAGAAAAATAAATCGATTAAAAAAAATTGGTTACTAATATTTTTGAACAGAAGCCCTTTTTAAATCTAATGTTACTGGACTAATAATACGAAGAGAGGCAGACTCAAGTCTTAATCGATAAGGTTTTCCCTACGTCTAGGTTCATGCTAACCACAAAAATTGACGTAACCGAGTCCGTTCCTGATTGTCGGTTAATGCTCGACTTAATTACATCCTGTATCGATTCAGAAGGATATTGCAATCGGTTTGTTCAAGGTAAGCTGTTTTCGCCACTTGACATACAAACATACGTACAAATACCGTTCCCTTCAGCAACGCCATCCGTTCAAAAAAGAAAACGACGTTGCGCTGTCGACATCCTGACGTGTCGCGTCGCGTCACATTTCCCTTTGCATTTTTCAATCCTGGCTTTGACATTCCTTTTCCTCGAGCGAGTTGTAAATGAAATAAACAGCCAGAGGATTCGGAAAAGTGGAAGACAGTCGTGCTAAAAATACATAAACGCGTTTATGTGCTATTTACATACATGCATGCATACAAAGGTAAATATGTACGAGGGGCTTTCAATTCGCCCTCGCCACTGAAGTGACTTTCTATATTGATCATTATCATCATTACGATACGTAGACAGTCAGAAGTCCAGTTCTGAGTCAATTTTCGCATCTCCCTATGTTTAGTGCTAATAATTACCTGTATTTTTACAATTATTTTTATTCAACACACTTTTCTATTTAGTTGGATCTAGGGTTATTATTTACTTTATTTACATTTCAAATTTCTTTGTTCAGTTCAACTACAAACATTATTAGAAAATACTACAAATGGCACGGTAAACGCCATCTGTAGTACGATGCTACATTTTAAGATTACGTATGCTCCAACAAGGTCCATTTAAATATACAGATGACCAGAATATATCCGTAATTATTTGTGAACAGTAATCTAATCTGCGCCTATCTCTGCTCCATTTTACTCCAGTTCCTGTTTCTACTAATTTAGGTAATTTAATTAGTTTTTAACTAGTATACTATCTGAGGGAGTAACTACAATATCTTTATGTCTTTCTTTTTTTTTATTCATTCTATAAAAATAGGAATGCAAATAAAAGATACAGGAACAAAGCGGCTTGAGAGCAAGAGTGAAAAGAAACAATAAGTGTGCGATAGAAATAGTGCAGAAAAAGGGTTATGAATACATGTGTGTGGTTACAGTATAAGGTTGTTGTGACTATAGAATCCTAGTCAAAAGTTAAAAAGAGCATGATACTTGTATTTGGAATATTATAATATTATTTATGTATCACAAACGATATATAGCAATTCCTATATGTGATTTTAATTATTTCCGATAACATTTTTAACGTCTTATTTTATTTTTTACACTATTTTACTTTTTTATTAATGGGATCCGTGAAATGGGAGGAGCCTAAAAACATGGCGTCGATTAGGGAAAGTTTATCGTAGTTCCTATAGTGTACCGTGCAATTTCCAAGTTTTTAAATTACGATAAAATGATAAGTATTAACACAATATGTGATTGGGCTGACACAAAGCCTCGGAAAGGAAATTTCGTTGAAGGTGAGCGTGTTTTTAATGCCAATCACATTATAAAATTCAGAAATAGCAAATCCGGAAGCTAGCTTCAAATTCCGTCAAGTTTACTGCCTACTTTTTACAAACTTCGGATTTAAAAAGTGATTTCACGTTATATAATTGGTGAGGTGATTCTGGGTGATTTAAGCAATATCATATCAATGACTTGCACGTGCAAAGCCGATTTAAGAGAACGTTGCAAACACATTATTGCAACTTTGTTGTATTGCAGCAGGTAGGTTCTTAACCTCAAAATACTTATATCGTATCATTAGAATTGTGTTAAATCAATTACACAGGAATAAATAATTTCTCACTTTATAATTTTAGTATGATTCTAGTTTTAAATATTAAGGTTATGGCTGATGGTAAATACTTGCTGAAATATAATCATGTGCATTAAAATGACGTGAACAAATTTTTATTCCGGAATTCACTTCTTTGATACCTACTGCTTTCATCCAAGCTTCTATTAGTTTACTTTTTTCTCTAATTTTCCGAATATATTTTTTACATACATAAAACGGTTAGTTTATATTGGAAAGTAGTTAATGTAGGTGAAGAGTGAAGATCTGTCTGAAGTGCTATTGCAGCTTTTCACCGAACATATTAGCTTTTTATTTGATTTAACTTTAGAAGAAAACTTCGTCGACTCCATCACCAAAAAGATTTTTACTTTTTTAACGTGTTTTATTATTTTAAGAAACAATTTTACAATTTGCGTGCACAGTTCCTATGTAAATTTTTCCCTCATTCGAGTTATAAATTTTGCCACCAGATGGTGTATGCCCATTTGACGGATTCCAATACTGTGTCGCTGTAAGGACATAGAATCTCTAAAAGAATATTGTACTTTTCCTTATAGACACGATGAAATTTCCATTTTATTGTTCTCATTATAATCATACGAACTGATTCTATAAATAATAGAAGTCATTTAACTAGTTTAAATGAACAAATTCATGCGTAATTCTTTGATATAAAACTTGGCAATGCAGCACTTACTTTTTTCTAATATTGGCAAAAATATAGTCTGCAATTAAGTACCTATACGTTTTTTTAGTGCTGTATTTGTGTGTCTCGAGCGTTTGTTAATCGCAAAGCATAATAGCTATTTACTGAGATGAGCGTGAGCGTGTAGTATAAAAATCTGTGTTTATTTAGTTTATTTTAATACTTTTAAATCAACGAATTCAATGCCAGCTGACAGAAATGGAAAAAGATTTTCTTGAAAAGATAGGCGTGTAACACAGAAAGTGTATGAACAGCGATTATTACAAACTGAACATGGAAGAAAATTTAGATTTCAACGAAATCTCACTTTTTTTAATATAGCCCTAATAACCTTAACAGAAATAGCTTGGCCCCTGATATTTTGAGAGAACGGCGCAAAAGATAGAAAGAAAGAAATAGCATTCGGAAGGAAGAAGATGCAGTTTGCCAGTCGGTATTTGTGGGTTTCTCAAATCGGGCCCGTATTGTATCTATAAGTAAACTAACTCCAAGGTGTTTTAATTGTAACTCTAACCCATCTCCAAAATTAGGTGAAAATCATTGTTACTTATACCTATCGTTGAAGTTTCGGACTTCGGAAATCTTCAAAAGACTCCCAGCCTTTCCTACGATTGGGTAGTGTCATTGGATTCCCGAGGAAGTAGGGGTGGGTGAATAGTATCTACTCTATATTTTAAAACCCGATTCTGCTCAATAACGAAATAGGATAACTTTTACCATTATCAAAAATTGTAATATGGAATGTTAAACACGTTCTAAAAGATAAAGGTCTAAATACAGAATTATATGAGCGTCAACTGAAAATAGTAGTAAGTACAAATTATTGTGTTATGTTTGGTGATTAACTTCCTGATTAAAAAAATATTTTTGGGTGTTTCATTTCCCCCAGCCACTAATGCTGGTGGGCAGACAGTTACTCCGAACTACGCCGGAAGATAGGGCGGACGGCCCTCTTCAGGGATATCTGAAGAAGAGGGGATATCAGGAGGAAGAAGGGAATAACCCGGGTGAGTTCTGATTCCCTTGGTACAAAGAAAGGCAGAACACTGAGGAGTATGCTGGAGTTTGTGGGAAGAGAGTGAAGATCTTCCTCAATAGCCCACCTGGCAGAGAAGGGTGGGAAATAAGAAAAAAACCGGTTAAGATCACTTTTACAATCGGAGAAGGGGCGGTAGGAAATGGCTCCAGTTATGCGGATGTCCTCCGTAATCTTAGATCAGAGATCGACGTCGATAACGTAGGTGTGGAGGTCGTCAGAATTACCAAAACGGCTAAAGGGGGCATAAATATCACAACTAAAGAAAGAAAAGCGAGGGCGCGCTCTAACTTCATGAAGGAGATGGGCAGGGTACTTGGCTAAAGCTCAGTCATAACGAAAAGAACGCCGAAAATAACCATAACAATTAAGGATTTAAATCCGATAGGGCGGTCGGAAATGCTCTTGGTACTTAGAAGGATGACCAATGGTCGGTACTGGGTGCAAAGGAAGACCCACAGCACACAACTGGTCCGCGCAGGGCAGCTTTGAGTGGAGCTTCTCCAGAGGAAACGATTGAGGATGTGGTGGAGCTTTTATCGCCAGGAGTAGAGGGTGTATCCGTACAGGTGCTACAGGTGCCAGGATTTCGGCCACTATGCCTCGTAATGCAAGGGCACAGAGATGCCTGAGTTGCGGTAGCTCGGATTACGAGGTGAAGAGCTGTACCCCAGACACGAAGTGTTACGCCTGTGGCTCGGAAGACCACCGTGCTGACAGCATGGTCTGTGGTCAGTACTTACGCCAGAGACAGTGTCTGTGATCCGGACGAGATGTCCACACACATCGCATACGCATGTATACAGTCCGTCCATCTTAAGAGCACTGGTCAGAAGAGGGTCAGGGAGAAGTGCTGGTGGAATGACGATATTGCGGCCCAGATGAGGAAATAAATGTACGACACTACGAAGATTACTTCTTAGAGGACCAGAAAGGACGCTCCTGCTCTAGGAACAGCATCTCCTCCAGGAACATCTCCGTGAGCGAGGATCTTAAGAAGCCTGACCAGGAGAGCTAAGGCAGGGAAATAGACGAAACTACTAGAAGAGTTAGAATATGACGTGTGGGGTGCCGCCTATCGTTTATTTGCCAAATCTGTTAGGAGGGCGACTACAATTAGACATTCGCTACTGGTTTAACAAAACTACTATAATTGATGCGACAAAGTTGACGAAAAACTTTTAAAATTATTTACAAAAAGGTTAAAATCTCTTTTACTGGTTTACAAAAACTCCTTCACCGGCTTCCGTGGGTTAAGCAAACTTAACAGAATCAGAAAACGGTTGAAAGGCGACTGCTAGTTGAGAATATTTGAAGAAAACTTGCACCGAGAGATATCCAAATAAAAACAAAAATGTTTGCAGAGCTGACCAATTTATTCGGTGATGGCTACTATTTGTAGATACAATTTTCTTGAATTATCTTAACCTTTCAACCGCCGCCTCAGAAACGAGTGCTGAGAAGAGAGCAAAATCGAGTATTCGAATAAATTGAACGTCCCTCGTACATACCTACATAAGTAGGTGTACATATATGTATGTATGCATATTTATTTAGACAAGTACTTTGACACGTCCCAATAAAATATTCCGTCAACCATGCTTAATACTGAGACAGGCGGCAATTTTGCTTTACAGCATGGGGCATAAGTGGATGAACCCTTTGAACTGCAAACTGGCTTTTACTGAATCACAGATTTACACCGACGAATATGCATAAAACGTTCGTATGGATGGATAGGCGCATAAAGCTTTTTTAAAAGGCTGAGGCAGCAAATTTGGTTTTTGCCGTCTTACGAACTGTGACATATCATAAATATGATAAGTGAATAAACACTTAAAGGCAATATTGAAATGTTTCGCTCAAAACATCACGATTTTGTTTTTTGTTTTTAAAACCTAAGCTAGGTTTGCATCGAAGAAACAGTAAGAAACTTTTTGTTTATTTTATACCTTTCTCCCTATTACAATGAGTATTAACTTTTGGTCAACAAACGTACACTCCTTGTTTCCACTCAAGTACCCAAAATTGTCAGTAGTCACATGTTGTTCTTATGAAGGTTCATTTTCGTCCTTTTTGTACCATTTTATCCCCTCTACTCCTACTCTAACGTCACGGCCGTTGCCACCTTTGACAGCTGACATCGTCAGCCATTTTGGACAGCTGGATTCATCAGCCATCTTTGACAGCTGTAATCGTGAGCCATCTTTGACAGCTGACATGAGGTGTACCGTTCAAAAAGATGCATGCATGTTGTTACTGTAAGTACATCAACGGTGTTCCATTCAAGTTAGGGTTGAACTGAAGACTCGCTATTTAGTCGGTTTGTCGGTCTGGAAACAGCGACATCTGTTTTGCTTTAGATCGAACCCGAACTCCGTCCGTGGCTTTTCTCCATCATATTCATCATAAGGTCGTCAGTCCTAAGATTGGTTAGACACGCATTTCCACTCTTTCCTATCCTGAGCTAATCTTCGCATTTCCCCATATCCTTAACTACTTGCCAACAGTAATCTAATATAGGTCCACCTCTTCCCCTCCTAACTTCCCTTTCTGCTTCTAATATATCTCTGACTAGACCTTCATGCCTGAGAAAGTATCCTACTAGCCTATCTCACTTCTTTCTTATTGACTCCCATAGAGTCCTCTGTTCGCCTATTCTTTCTAATACCTCTTCATTTCTAATCTTCTCTATCCACGTTATCCTCATTCGCCTTGAACACCACATTTCTAACGCTTCTAACCTTTTCTTTTCCGCCGCGCCCACTGTCCATGTTTTGCACCCGTACAGCGCCGTGCTCCAAACATACACCTTTAACAACCTTTTTCGAATTTCTAAATTAGCAGTTTGCAAGCATAGAAGTGACTTTTTATTGAAGGCGACTCGACCCTGCTCTATCCTCTGCTTTATATCCTTACTACTCCTTCCGTCATGATTATCTGACATACTAGATACCTTAAATCAGGCACTATTTTCTAATTTTTCGTTTCCTATCATTATATTCGCTCATTCCCTTTTTCTTCCCTTGCATACCAGTATTTTTGTTTTACTTTTATATATTTTTATACAGTACTGATCTGTCAATACCGTTTCCATTCTATTTAAAGCTATCTTCAACTCCTCCTTGTTAGATTGTAATACTGCTATATCATTTGCAAATCTAAGCGTAGATACTAATCTTTTGCCTCTGTATATCTATACTTATAGTTGTACTGTCTTTAATGATGTTGATGGCTTCTTCGATGTATAGATTAAAAAGTAGCGGTGACAGTTGTGCATCCCTGTGTGACTCCCTTCCTAATATTTACTTCTCTACGTTGCAGCCTCATCTCTATAACTGTGCTCTGTTGCTCTTTATACAAACTAAGTATCACTCCTTTATCTTGTAACTCATCCCTACATTTTTAAGTATATTTAACATCTTGTTCCATTTAACATTGTCAAAAGCTTTTTCTAAATCTACAAATCCTCACACTTTTCTTTTTTTTTTCTCTATTGTTACCCATAAAACTAGAATGACCTCCCACAAACTGTACAAAATAAGAAATTGAACGTTTTCACAAAAATTAGATTTTTTGGATTCCAATAAGTCTAGGAATAAGTAGCTGAAATAATAATTGCGGATGAGTTGGAGTTGCTCATGAAAATTAGAAATCTACAAATTTAAATGTAGCACTGGGCGACCTTTTCCGACGCAAGGGCCCTATTTTTCTTCCACTACCACGCCTCATTGCTGTTGTTTAAAAATTAAACCTACGCAATAAGCCGCGGGGATAAAATATATTGTGTAATTAATCAGTCGAGGAAAAAGCAGGCCTTGTGAACTGCTATCAACTGCCTCGCATCAGATTATCCGAGATAATCGAAAATATTATTGTTGAGTTGCCTTGAGAAGGGTCTGTCCTTCATCGGCTATTTTTACACCAATTTAATTTTATCGACTGGATTACTTATCATCCATGAAAGTACTCAAATATGCTTTGTATGCAGGGACTCCCACCAATCAGGTCTAGGAAGCTATTTTTAAAATAGTACCTAGCTTATTTTATTCGATTTGTTTAAAGGTTTCATAGACGTGTTATAACAATTTTTAATCAGAAGATGACTAAAGGAATTGGATGACCATTACCCAGTGTAAATACAGGGTGTTACAGAATTAAGAGAGGAGTTTTGGAGAGTGTAAATTAGATGCAGGAAGGAATCGCATGATGAGTTCAGCAGAGAGGTTAAAAGTTTTAAGAAAACTACAGCAAATTATAAATTGAAGCCGACTCTGTGCGTGAATTAGCAACGTGATGTGTACTGCGATGAAAACTACAACTATATCCACGGAAAACGTACCAGTGCCGATCATCGAATGCCTTAGATAATCAATCACCTCAACATGCAATAAGAACGCAAAAAAACAAAAATGTAGGTTATGTAAACATTAGGAGATAAATAAGTATCATCCGGATGATCGTAATTTTTTTAAGGCAAATTTCAATACCACCATCGAGATATTGCCAAGTGCGTTCGCTAATAGCCCTATCATCCCATTAAAGAAAATTAATTATTTCATGATTTTTGGTTGAAAGTGAACTTACTACTAACTTATCGAGCGGTTATTTTTTCCGGGATAAACACCACTAAACATACGTGCTCTATTAAATAGTTCGAAATTAGAACCCCGTGCTAGAAGACACGTTTATGGAAATTACTTCTGAGTCTCCCAAAAGCATCTGGCATTTGGTGTATTTCATTTGCAGCTCTACAACCCTATTCAGCTGATTAAATGCGACGTTGCATCGTCGTGGTTTTTTACCAGAGCCGGAATTATATTTTCAATTACACTTTTCTCGAAAATTTTCGGGCATACAAACATTTATTGGGAGTTTATCATTTCCACTTTATCTTCGAAAATACTGCCGTCCTGAAGTTACATTTGGTTATAAAAAAAACAATGTAAGTATTTCACGTACCTACATTAAAAGTAATGAAGCCTATCCTTTTTAGTATCTACACGTGGAAATTTTACACTAAAAATAATAAATAAATCAGTAAAGGAATTGTTACCAACAACAATAGCTAATTTATTAAAATTTTAAATTTACTATTTTGTTAGGAGGAAATACAAATCTCTTTCTATCTATAATATATAATTGGCACGTGCTTCATTGCTACCCTTAATTCCACCACTGACTTGAGGAGTTCTGTTGAAAGTACTAGGGAGAGCTTTGAAATTGAAATAAATTATTAAATAAGTCATTCACTATTCATGCAAGATCTTGTTCATCGTCAATACGCGACGTTGCCAAAAGTTTCGTCAGCTTTTTGCCATGAAACTCAATTGAACGACTTTGTAACTCATTTATAATTGTTACTACGAGATTTTACTATTAAGATTTGTATATTTCATTGTTAAATTATAACTAAAAATATACTTATCGTGATAACAAAACGACATTAGATGCCTATCACTTATCATTTATTGTTATTGTCTAAAATTAGAGTATTCATCCGACTTCCTTAAGAAGCAAGAAGGTTCCTTTAGTAGAAACCTTTTTCTAGAAGATAAAGATGAGAAATGCAAACAACAAAGTCAGTCAACTTTAATATTTAACCCGAGATAAAAATGTTTAGTCTCTCAGAGTCTCTGAAAGCGAGACTCGAATCTCCGTCTCTCATTGAGTCTCTCTGGTGTCGCTGAGACTGTCAAAAAAACTGTTTAGCGTCTCTGAAAGAGAGACTCGAGTCGCTCATAGAGAGATCCTCATTTCGTATCCATCAGTCTCTGAACGAGAGACTCGAGTCTCTCAATTTTTTAGTTTTATTCATTCAGTCTCTCTGTGAGAGACTCGAATCTCTGAGTTAACAATTTTATCGTTCGAGTCTCTCATATAGAGACTGTGAGAGATCCATAAAAACACCTAGGCAATAACTGAGAGACGCTCTCAGAGACGCTGAAAGACTCTAAGAGACTTGAGAGAGACTGAAAGTTTTTGTCTAGGGAAGTTCCAACGAAATGTTGTTACGTTTTTATCAGTGTATTTATGGAAAATACAGCCTTGCCGCTTTTGCTTCGTATAACTATTTTAGCATGCTCCAAAAACTTTTTCAACTTATTCCGTATTCAGGTACACAAGTTTCTCTCATCTCTCGGCAACTGATGGTTGAAGCTTTCTGGGCCGGAAACCCAGTACCGAAAAGAATGTGTAACGGTCCCTCAGGTATAAGAAATGTTACGTATGTTCAGAACAAGAATTTGATTTCGAATAAGCTCCCATGCTTCCCTTCATATTTTCGCAAATGTGAAAAGTCGCAAAAGCTTGAACAACACAAGACGACTTTAAAAATGTATTGAAAACACTACCAGATTAGTTACAAAATTTTATGAGATTATTCTGTTCCACAGGTACATCCAATATCCTTGATACAGAACAAAGAACGTTATAGGTAATCATCATGCCATTATGGTGACTTCAGACTGAGTCAGTATTGTCAAATTTTTTGGAAGTATGTAGTGTAAAAAGGTATAGGTTTAGTTAACTCAACGGCGATTCAACTACGTGGATATTTTCATAATATTAGGTTAGGTTACGTGAGATTAGGTTACTTGATTACATTATGTTTTAGTCTAGTTTCCACGTCTTTCCTATTTTTTTCTATTGAAGTATAGAATTAAAGTCAGATAGTTTTTTTAATGTAAAACTGACCACTTGAACCACTTTTTTAATTTTTCTTTTAGTTAACATAACATCAAACTTCAGGCAGTACATCATATAATAACATGCTACAGGCAGTATATTTTTCGCAATAACCAGAACTAGCGAACTTGCGTTAATTTCTGCTTGTACATAGATAATTTTTTTCGCTTACTGTTTCGTTGCTGAAGAATGCCAAACACGCTTATTTTGCAAGTAAATGAACTCGATATCTGTTTTATGAATTTTGAAAGAGTTGCAACATTATAATTATGAAATGTTTAATTAATTTTGAAATATGTTTTAAAGTCCAAAAAGGGTTTTTGAACTTCCTTAAAACTCTACTGCATGATAATTAACGATGGTACCCGTCTGTTCAAATTTGAATGGGTTTAACTAGATTAATATATTTATGCAGCTTGTTGAAACAGTAAGTGTCTAACGGAAAGTATTTTCTTTTATAGTTGTCTTTTAGTATTTCTTTGTATACAGTAAACTAAATTCCTTGCATCACTAGTATTCCAAAAACCGACGTTATAGAAGTTTAATTTTGTAGCATCAAATTCCTCACCGAATGTAAAAACCAAAGTGATTTTGTAGAATGCGTTCAATTGATATTCGAGTTCGAGCCTATTCGATTCTTCACAGTAAATTTCCCTTTTTATATATATGTATGTTAATGTTGTTTCCAGCAATAAAATAAACGTGGACGTAACCCAAGTGGCTTCACCATAAATCACTGGCTTTTTTCAGTTTTTCAAAGTAAAGCGCTATACGGTCATTAATCTGATAGGGCAATAAACTTTGGTGTTATACTTTTTTCTTTTTTATCTATCTTTCTGCATTGGACGACTTGCTGCGATGTAAATGCTGTAAAAGTGAAAAGTGTCCTTTGTTAAATATAAACTCTCGACGATCCACGACTCGAAAAGACATCAACTGTTCAATTCGGAACTATTAGCAGTTACTTTTGTTTTACGGGATGATATTAAATTCCCCAATAAACTACGAAATATCTAATATTTAATAAAAACGAGTTAATGTCGTTTTATATTCTCATAAAATGTAGATCGTTTCGTCTCCGAAATAAGGCTACATTTCCCGGCGTCTTAATTTTTATTAAAGGTCATAATTATGACACTACAGAAGCATAAAATACGCAGTATTTAACAGAACGAAGACAAATCAGCAAATTATATAGAACATAACAGTACAACATTTACAGTAATTGACACTTCAGATTCTAATTTTCATTCATCATCATCATTATCATAAGGTCGTCAGTCCTATGACTGGTTGGATACGCACCCCAATCTTTCCTATACCGAGCTAATCTTCGCATTTCCTCAAAACTAGAACAACACACATACGTAACTATTTCCGAATAGTAATCTAATCTACGTCTACCTCTACTCCTCTTAACTCCTGGTTCTGCCTCTAATATGTCTCCGACTAGACCTTCATGTTTGAGAGGTGTCCTTCCAACCTATCTCACCTATTTCTTATTGACTTCCATAGAGTCCTCTGTTCTCCTATTCCTTCTAATACCTCTTCATTCCTAACCTTCTCTATCCACGGTATCCTCATAATTCGCCTGTAACTAAGCCTTTCGAACGCTTCTAACCTTCTCTTTTCCGCCGCGCCTACTGTCAATGTTTCGCACCCGTACAGTGCCGTGCTCCAAACATACACCTTCAACAACCTTTTTCGAACTTCTAAATTAACCGTTCGTGAGCATGGAAGTGACTTTTTTATTAAAGGCGACACGACCCTGCGCTATCCTCTGCTTTATATCCCTACTACTCCTTCCGTCCTGACTTATCTGACTTCCTAGACTAAAGTCGACCAATTGGTGAAAAAGTGATTATGCAAAAATTCGAATCATTATAATCATAGGATCGTTAATCTAAAGATTGATTAAACGCACATCTTTACTCTTTCATATATCCTGAACTAACCTTCGTTTTTTTCTAAAGCTAGAAAGAACATCTCACATACCTAATTATTTGTGAACAGTAATCTAATCGAGATCTACATTTACTCCTCTATACTCTTTTTCCTTCTTCTATTGATTTGGATAATTTAACTACTTCTTAAGTAGTAAACTGTGTGAGGATATATCTGCAATAACTATATGCATTATGCGTAGGTGCATATAAATCTTATAAATGACGTAATGTAAACGTTAGAGATAGAAAAGAAGCGACTGTGAGAGCGAAAGTAATAAGAAATACCGAGTACAAGATGGAAACAGTACAGGAAAAGCGAGTGGTTACCGAGCGATCGATGAAATGCAGACTACCCCAATACAGAGCAGTTGTTCCTTTCTTGTTCCTAATCTTATATGTCGCTTTTTCTAATACCTATACCTCCATCTGACCCTGACCCATTATGTCTCAGAAGGTGCTCTGCCATCCTATCTCTTCTGTTTTTTATCGACTTCTATAGCGTCCTTGGTTTTCCAATTTGTCCTTACTCCTAACCTATCTTAAACACGGTATTTTCATCATCCACTTATGACTGCACATCTCAAACGGTTTTAACCTTTTTCTTTCGCTACGCTCACTCGCTACAATTCGTACTCATACAGAGCCATGCTCCAAAAATACACCTTTAACAATCATTTTATCGAATTTCTAAATTAACCATTCGGAAGTATAGAAGTGATATCTTTTTATTTTATATCTGTACCGCACTTTCGTCCTGAGTAATATGATTTCCTAGATATCAAAAATCAGCGACTAATTTTTCATCTTCTATTTTTATATTAGTTATTTGGTACGTATATGTAGGTATAAAGTATTTTTGGGTTTTCGGAATTGAAATATTTAGGGTTTTCCATTTAGAAAGTCTCAGCGCATGACACTAGTATTGTAAATGCTAAATTTTATAAATGGGACATAAGTTTCATAGGTAAATTATGAATGATATACTTCTCGAACATGGACAATGGTAAAATATGAATACTATAATACAAATTAGGCAAATACAAACTACTAAGTTTTGTTGGTATTACCGTTTTAAATCGCTATATTTTATGGCACAATACTGTGTCGATACTGTGTGACTTTTTTTTATGAAAAAGCCCCATTAGATATTATTCATCGTTTCTACAGCTTCATATACAGAGGACTAATCTAAACCGAAAATTAGAAGATTATTGGGTACTAAAAGCGATTTCGATTTAAAAATTAATGGCAAATACGGACGGGTTAATGTGGGTCAGGAAAGACACGAACGACAATGCATGCTGTTTCAGAGGTAGGTTCTGACTTGAAATTAAATTTGAATCTGCACCTTGGTTTCCACAACCAGTAGCTTGGGGTCCTAATTACGCCACTGATAATGAAGTCATGGGCAAACGATATCAGTTGCTTTTTGACTTACATCTTATAAGTTAATCGGTAAGTGAGGTGACACTTATACTTATGCAACTTCTGAGTTTAGTTTCAAATAAAAAAAGTTTTTAAAACAATTGGCCCTATAATTGTAACCAATAGTTATCAATTAATTATTATGTAAATATTTTCAAATATCTCTATTTTTAAAATCCTGATACATAAAACAAAGTATTTTAAACAAATAATTCTTGTAGATATACATAACTATCATCATCATCATCATAAGGTCCTCAGTCCTAAGACTAGTTGGACACGCACCTCCACACTTTCCTATTCTGAGCTAATCTTCGCATTTCCCTAAAAGTGGAACTCCTTAACTATTTGTGAACAGTAATCTAACCTAGGTCTACCTCTACCCCTCCTAACTCCTGTTTCTGCCTCTAATATGTCTCTGACTAGACCTTCATGCCTGAGAAGATGTCCTACCAACCTATCTCGCCTATTTCTTATTGACTTCCATAGAGTCCTCTGTTCTCCTGTTCTTTCTAATACCTCTTCATTTCTAATCTTTTCTACCAACGATATCCTCATCACATAACACCACATTTCGAAGGCTTCTAACCTTTTCTTTTCCGCCGCTCCCACTGTCCATGTTTCGCACCCGTACAACGCCGTGCTCTAAACATACACCTTTAACAATCTTCTTCAAATTTCTAAATTAACCGTTCGCGAAAATAGAAGTGACTTCTATAACGACATAACTATATTAAGAAAGTAATATTATTTCTGTTTCATGAAAGTATGTTTTCTTGCATTTGGGTGTGATTATGGGTATGATTAACTTTTTTATAAATATTAGACGAAACATCTCAAGACCGAATATTATACTACAAAGGATGACAGCATCAACATCAACCTTAATCAGTGAAGTTCAATGTGCTTGATAGCTGGGATAAGTAGATCGCTGTGGTGTGTTTTAATTGGAATGTATATGGGGGTTATAAACCTCTTATCTTCCTTGTTTTTGGTAATAGATAATTAGTCGAGCGTAGTTGATGTGTGGCGTATCTTTCAGTTATTTATTGTGGGTGTATTAATAAATTTATACTGACTTATATACATTATTGTTAGATACGTTATATTCACATCTTTTTTGTAATTTTAAAAATAGTTTCCCTTACAACAAATGAACCTTTAACCAAAGTCAATTTTAATACTGGCTGGATAAGTACCTTGATAAACCATTAAGAACCATAAAACGAAACGTTAGCGTGTTTATCATATTAATAATAAAACAATTTTACTTCGTAATACCTTCGGTTTATTACATACCAGGATTTACCCGCGGCTTCGGTCGCGTTGATGCCTTAAATAAGTGTCAAAGATCATTAACGACCACATAAAACTAATTTTTCTATCCGCAGCGAACAGTGCCCTTTCTGGAAAAAAGGTACCCTATATCCTTTTCTGTACCACTGGCAATGTGCATACAAAATTTCTTGATGATTGGTTGAGTAATTATGGCGTGAAATGGTAATAAGCAGGCAAACAAACAAACAAACTCACATAAGCATTTATAATGTTAGTTAGGATATAGACGTTACACTGGGTAGGAGCCAAATGCAATTTGATAGGTCGGTAAAGGTCTAGATGATGGCCCCCAACCCTGAAGGGGGGATCGAAAGGGAGGTCTCCCCCACCACTGTACCATAAAAAGTTGGTGGCGGTCTCATCCCCATAAAAAGTTATGGGGGTTCAAAGTTAATAAATATGCCAATTTTGTTACATTTCTAGCTATGTAAATATTTATATAGTCATTCTTAAACAATATTCAAAGGTAAAACTAATGAAAAATACATAAAAATATTGAGAAAATTATATAAAACATTTAAATATCTTTATCAATAGGGTAGGTTAGGTTAGGTTAGGTTAGGTTATCGGGTTTTGTTCAAGTGACCACCCTCTTTCGATCCCCGACTTCCACCCGCTTGCAAATAATTATTTTATTGAATTTTATTTGAACTATAGTGTATGAAAATTGTCAAAATAATCAAATTTCAACCCCCATAACTTTTTATGGGGGTGAGACCGCCGCAAAAATTTTATGGGGTTTTACTCAGGTGACCACCCTCTTTCGATCCCGCCTACACCCATCTCCTTCGGGGCGGGGGCCATCATCTAACCCCCATAAATTTTTATGGGGGTGAGACCGCCACGAACTTTTTATGGTATAGTGGTGGGGGAGACCTCCTCTTTCGATCCCACCCACTACTACCCCCTTAGGGGGTGGGGGCCATCATCTAAACCTTTACCGTGATTTCTTTTTGTCTGACTTCCCAGGTATCGAAAGCAAGCAAGTAAATGCATACCAAAAGTATTTAAAAGAGACTACAGAACCAACTTTGTGTCACGTACCTATTTTACTGCACGATGGGTCTTGTAAGGATGTTTATGTTTGTTTCAGATGCTCATGAAAAATCGAACTTGCGATTTTCTATCGATCCGGCGCATGGAGAATCGGGCTTTTCCCAATGGAAAACTGCTATGAAAATGGTTGTGCAACTTCCGGAAGGCATTCCCGCCGAATTCCGTAAAAAATTGTGGATAAACTTATCGGAAAAGTATTTGTCGTCGCGAAACGTAAACTGGAATAAAGTCGAGGCGGAATGTTTCAGCGAATGGGCGAATCCTGCTGACACAGAACTTGACGTTCAAATCGTCAAGGATTTACATAGGACAGGATGCAGTTTATTTTGTGGAGAAAACGGCCAGGAAAAACAAGCAATCTTGAAGAAGGTGCTTCTGGCTTATGCCAGGTGGAACAAACATGTTGGTAAGTAAAAGGAAACTGAATATAAATCAAATATCTTTTCGTTTGGAATTATCATCAAAATAAGTACACTTTTTCTCTTAAAACAATTCATTGAATTATCAACAAAATTTCTATTTATTTCTTAAATAATACTACCGGAAAATGTTATAAAATTTTGGGAAATCCTATCTGCATATTAAGGGCACTTTTCTCTAAGTGTTAATTAACAAATTGGTACCTGTTGTATTCGGCGATTATTATTACACCAGTACCTCTGGTACCCGATCTTTTTCGAAGCCCAATAGTACTTCCGAGTTCTAGCATTTGATGGTTCCTTTAACTAATTCCCAGCAACACCTACGTCTTGAAGGTCATATAATTTCACTGGATCTGAACAACTGTGGTTCCTAATAGTTCGTTAGGTTTTTAAATGTGGTTTTAATTTTGGTTATAGCACTTTTTATAACATGATCCTTGGTTAATTTATTTTTAAATTATTAATCGTTAATATTGAGTTATTTATCTTTAAATCAAATAACTACAAAAGCAAAATCAAAAGTATGCATTTTAACAATAGAGTCTCTTGTGACTTGAAATTTTTATATAAATTGATGAACGGTATCACAGATTGTTCAATGCTTTGTAACGAATTAATTGTGAGCTACATTGTTGATGCGATTCAAATTTAACTGTATAATTGACGTATAGTCCGTTATGTTTCGAAATAAAATAAAATAAAATAATTAACTTATAGAAGTTAAACATTGCCAAAGCTGCTTGCACTAGTATTGTTTTACAATTTCAATAACGCGATTAAGGAACATCCTGACTGTGACCAAAGACAATAGGGCTTCCATTAAATTCAATCAACTTTGTCATTTGTCGTTAGATTCATGCGTTTTCGGGTATATTGCATGAGCGTTTGTCTGAACGTTATGAGATTTTTTTTTTAATTCCAGGTTACTGTCAGGGATTTAACATGCTAGCTGCTCTTATTCTACAAGTGACCGAAGGATGTGAATCTGATGCCTTGAAAATAATGATATTTTTAATAGAAGGTGTTCTTCCTGAATCTTATTTTGCTGATAGTCTACGAGGACTTTCGGTCGACATGGTTGTCTTTAGAGAATTTATGAAAACGCGATTGCCTCAGCTTTCGAACCATCTGGAGAAACTGCAACATACCACCAACGATGGAAGTATCAGCTATGAACCACCTCTAACCAACGTCTTTACTATGCNGTGGGGGATCGAAAGAGGGTGGTCACTGTTTTATATAATATTCTCAATATTTTTATATATTTTTCATTAGTTTTACCTTTAAATATTGTTTAAGAATAACTATATAAATATTTACATGCCTAGAAATGTATAAAAATTGGCATATTTATTAACTTTGAACCCCCATAACTTTTTATGGGAGTGAGACCGCCACGAACTTTTTATAGTACAGTGGTGGGGGAGATCTCCTCTTCGATCCTCCCCCTTCGGGGTGGGGGACATCATCTAGACCTTTACCACACTTTTTTTATTTACGATATATTCATCCTCTCATAATACCATTTCCCAAACTCATTCTTTTCTGTAGCTCTCACCTTATATTCTCCACCTGTACACCTTCAAGACTCATACACATTTAGGAATAACTATAAACGAAGTAGCGAATGTAAAGCCCAGCGCGCACTAACGACTTTTGTCATGGTAACAATAAATTTATTGTCACTGTCACATTACGAATGGTTTCTTGTTGCCACGACATAGAGCTACAGTCACGCAGTTTCGTCATTCGGCAAGATGGATCTCGAGGTGTCAGTTGTCTGTGCACTTGTCACAAGGAATAGCAAAAAGTACAATTGGGTTCATCCACTGTGGAGAGATAGATTGCTAAATCTTCATGTAATCACGTCTTACTTGGAATTTGACATCGATGCCATTTTTAAGCAAATGTACCATAGACAAGTGTACATTCGATGATCAAAAGGAGAAGTGACATTTTGTCACCAATGTGCACACAAGAATTTACACGTACAGACGGAGTGACAGTTTCGACGTGAGCATGTTGCCGGACACCAAGAAAAAAGTCATTCAACAGTCACAGTATCTAGTGCGCGTACCTCAATAACGAACAATAGAATTGACCAGTGGACCAGAGTAACGAAACAGTCATCGTGACAAAAGTCACTAGTGCACAGTGGGCCTAATATTATCAAACATTTGTTAATAGAGTAAAGTCGGTGAATGTGGAATAGGTCAGGTAATGTGGAATACCATTTTTGCACTAAAACTAGAAGTGTCATTTGCATTCTAGTTGCTGTATTAGGTACTACTCTTAATGTATTTCGAAGTAATGTGTTATGTAATCCTATGTTTGTTATAGGTGACGTTGTGTTTAATCAGAAATGATTTCGTAGGTGGCTGACATTTTGTAGGGTAGTGATACTGCTAACTGTTACGCATTTGTTTGGACCGATTTAAAAATATTGGTGCTTCGTGTAGTTACTATAATTGTTTTAGAGTGTGAGGTATGATATTACAGCCCTATAAAATTAACTTTATCCAAGTTTCTATATGGTCATAGTTTCGAGTCTATAAGTGGTTATTGTGGAATATCAATAGGTTTGCTATTGTGGACTATTCCACATAATCAATTCCATTTTCCCCAATAAAGATGTCGAATGTATTTTTTGTGCAGGTAAATTTTCTGAAGATACAAGAGGAGAGGTTTGGATACAATGCATAATGTGTAGTGGCTGTGTGCAGGAAATGAAAGAGAAGTTTATATTTGTGATTTCTGCCAGTAGATATTATGATTGCCTTTTTTTCAGTCTTCTTTTTTTGTATCATGTAAAATGTTAGTCAAATAAAATATTTTTCTCGTTGTAGGTGAAATTATTTACTGAAAATGGTGGCGTGTTAATTCCATGGTAATATCCTATTCCACATTACCTTATAAGACTATTCCACTTTACCTACCCATTTTAACAATCTGAGAATTTGTTGACTTTGATTATTTCGTCTGTTAAAAGGTATAGATTATGTGCTACGTCGCCTAGACGGGAAAAACAAATAGCTAGCTGACTACAGATATTACCGTGAATAAAAAAATTACAGAAGTATGTTTAATAAACTTGTTTATAATTTTTAAAAAAATGGTATTTCACATTCACCGACCTTACTCTATTTAAAAAGTAAACCCTCTTACTTGTTAATGTTCCAAAAGTCTTTATTGAGACTCTACATTTATATTTCGATATCTTAGTCTTTATCAAGACCTGTAGTAGTACTTTCTATAAGGAGATAAGACGTCGAAACACACAGAGTCTCGACATTAAAACGCGAAAAGGTTTTCTTTTCGTTATCTTTTAGCAACCTTTTTTCGATTAACCTATTGCCAGCGCACAAGTTACAACCAAACATCAACTCAACATTTCTTTGGAATTGTGCTCACCCCGTTTGCTGAGCTTGTGTTACTTCACGGTCTTCTTCCAATTTTGAACGCTGCTGGTTGGTGGGTAATAAATGAACCCGCGAGTTTGTTAACTCGGCACGCCGTTTCACTTACAAACTTAACTTCGTTGAAGACTAAAGGGTAACTTAAACCTTTTGTCCCCCGTAACAAATCTAATTTTGAGTCGTTTGTGCCCGTACTTCCTCCAACTTTGCTCTCACATATTGTTACTTACTTAGAACATATATCCACAGAGAGGCGGGCGCGGCTCCCGTAAATAATTAACAGAGATAACTTAATGGCTCGGTTAATCGGTAACTTGGTAATTCAGCAAAATTAAGTTCGGTGTATATGGGGTCGTTTTATCTAATCTTTGACGCTGCCGGCACATTTCACGTTCCCTTTCGTCGAGTGAAATTTGAAAGCAAATTAAACATATATACATGTAGATACATATGTACGCATGTATGTACAGTATTGTCGTGAAACTTAGGGTCAGGTACCTACTATTTTCTAATTCTTCCATTAAAGAAATGCTAAATTTTTTTGTTTATCATCAGATGTATTTCTGATTTCAGATGTATTCCATAGGCAAGTCTAAGTATAAATTACAGTGTTTTAAGGTAATTTTCGGTCTTCAACGTCACTTCTCTGAAAATGGGACGTTGAGATTGTTTCATACTTAAATTTGACCATTTTTGTACGTATTATTTGTACTTCTGCTTATGCTGTTCTATGATATGATGTAGTAGCTGAAATGTCTAGCGAATGTGTAAAAGACTTTGTTGTAGTATTAGTTGTCTGTATTATGTTTCTGCATAACAGTTTGGTAACCAGTTGATGGACAGTTACCTAATGACAGGTTATTATCCAGCAAAAGTCGAAGTAATCAGTGTTTGACGTGGATTAAGTCATCAGTCTTAACATTATTTAAGTGAAACATCTTTATAGACGCGGAATATTACGATTTTTTCTGTCACGAAAAAGCGTTAAATAAGGCGGCAGCGGCGAAGGGAGAAAAAGGTTGGCGGCAACGGAGAGAGGGCAACGGCTGTATTAGATGGATATAATGTGCAGCCGCGCGGAGAGTGGAGAGTCCGCTAGAGTCCCGACGGCGTGCGCTGTGCTCAGCTGTTGTTTTCATACCTCTGCTCTCCACGTGGCTGGGTATCATTGCCTTTATTTGCGGTCTAAAATCATAATTTGCAGTAAACCTGTGAAAACATGTATGCTGGGACACATAGTGTAAGTGGAACTTCAACGGACAAGTGGAAAAACAAATGCAACCGACAAGTGGAAAAACAAATGACAACGGAAAAGTGGAAAAACGAATCGCAACAAAATTTTTACTTGAAGTTTTACGGGCGGGTTTTCAAATTGGATAAGTATATTAACAATCTGTCCGTAAAACTTGACGTAGAAATTTTGTTTTTCCACTTGTCCGTTGAAGTTTCACTTCTACTACGTGTCCCAGCACACATTTTGTTTTTTGTTTGAGTGAAGTGTGATAAGCTTTCATGGCTATTTTAATAGTGTATCACTGCTACACCTACCACAAGTGCACTGATTGATCAAAAAGATTTAATATTAGATCACTTGAAGGTAGCATTTCCAGATAGGGCTTAATTTATATTGGTACCAAATAAATTGTAGCGTATTACCTCACTTTAGATATTACCAGGACATGAAAATATTTATTAGTGGTACAATAAGCATTTTATTTTGCTATGTTGAATATGGGTATTTATAGTATATTATTTCAAACAACAAATGTGCTTCCATACTTCTTGACAGCAGTGTATATTTCCACTATGTATACAAGAGTTAGTTCGTTGCTGGCTTTACTAAGTATCTGATATAAAATCCTTGATTAATTTCAAAGAATAATTCTCGCTCGAATTTAACCCTTCTTGTAATTCGGCAGAAGTTAAGTTGGATTAAATGTCTTCGCAAGAGTGCAATCAACTCCGCCAATGGCTGACGGTTGTAGCACCAGCTATTAATTAAAATATAATTCGTTAGTGCTTTCGACTTCTCGAATAACAGGAGCCTTGGCTAATGAAATCGACGAATGAGGAAGGAATAAGTGCGATCTAAACCCACACATAATCACTAAATTTAACTTCCCAACGTTTCATTGTGTTTTGACTTCAACTTACTGTCAGTGGCTCAGCTAGCGTACTATAAAAGCTGAGTCATTTTTAAAAATATTATTCATGCCTGATATATATTCATATCTTCACTTCCAAGGAGATTTAGTTCGGTTATCGGTTCTAGTTAATTGACTTTTAATTTGATCGCGTTTGTAGTAGGAAACTATTATTACAGTTACCTTCGAACAGGATTAATGAAATGATATTTTCAAATAATTATTGGTGGAAAAGAAAACGTTAGAAGCGTTCTGAAATGTGTTGTTACATGCGAATGATGAGAATACCGTGGATAGAGGTTAGAAATGAAGAGGTGTTACAAAAAACATGGAAGTCACTAAAAAATAGGCGAGATAGGTTAGTAGGACACCTTCTCAGGCATAAAGAACTAGTCAGAGACAGATGCAGAAACAGGAACAGCAGTAGAGATAGATCTAGATTAGATTACTGCTCACAAATAGTTAAGAATGTGGGATGTTCTAGTCTTAGGGAAATGTGAAGATTAGCTCAAAATAGGAAAGATCGGAGGTTCGAGTCCAACCAGTCTTAGGACTGACGATTTTATGATGATGATGGTGATTGTTTTTGCCAATATTATTTAAATCGGCGTAACCATGAACTGTACCGACGATACAAATGTTCAATGTTAATGTTAGGCATTAAAAATAATGAGACAAACGCTGCGGATTGCCACAAACGATCTGGATTAAGGCCGGTGCGTCGATAAGGATGTGTGATAGACGCTTCACCTATGTGACCTCGTTCATATTTCATCACACTCGCTTTTGATAGTTATCGAAGTGGTGCAGGTACTTGTGTTTAATTTTGCTTTCACAATTTATATATTTATATGTATGAAAAAACGCGTGTACGATCAATCTCGGTAGGTGACAAATGAAAGACGCTGTCGTTTTGACCCATCACCATGAATGTATGGAACTGGAACTCCGATAAGACGCAGATTGAAATAACAACCGGTATTAAGTCTGATAGGGATCGGATCGGACTCGCACCAGAGCAGAGGGTTGGTATCTCAATTCTTCGCCCAAGAGAGCCTTGTGGATAAACATGGTAAGAAACACTACTTTAATCAAAATGAACCAGTGGTAACCCCTACAGCGATGGGCCGACCGAATCAGACAAAATACACGTCGTTCATACATTCGCCAGTGTTTCTTGGCAAATTTTAATAAAATGTGTTAATTTCTATACTAGTATTTCTATAGAGCAGATAACAATGATGATATAGTGAAAGCGCACACATTGCCCTGCTCTGAACCTGAAGTGCCAATGTTGGCCCAATTCTTTATCAAGTACCTACCTAATTAATACTATTTATGTTAGTCTTCTGTAGTTGTATTAGGTATCATAAACCATATTTTAGTATTAGAAAAAATGTCGTGAACAGCTTTAAANAAATAATCAACTTTCAACCCCCAAAACTTTTTATGGGGGTGAGATCGAAGCAAATTTTTTATGGGGTTTTACTCAGGTGATCACCCTCTTTCGATCCACCGTACCCTCTTTCGACCCCCCCTACACCTACCCCCATCTAACCCCCATAACTTTTTATGGGGGTGGGACCGCTACGAACTTTTTATGGTACAGTGGTGGGGGAGACCTCATCTTTCGATCCCACCCACCCCCATCATCTAGACATTTACCGATAGGTCTGTAACTTTATCAGCAAATGGTTATTCCAATTATTTATTTCATACCTCTTATGGTCCAATAGTTCTCAAACTGTTTTGCAATGATCTACGTTGAATAATTAAAATTATTGCATAGATAGTGAACTATTTTATCTTAATTTCGAAAGTACACATGTCATTTCATTTTCTACCCCAGTTCAATTATTACGTTGATCCAGCGATTAACAATTCAGCGGCGGCAGATATTTTGCATAGGACATTTTAATAGTATATCGACATCGTGATTAAAATGTGTCGACACAGAAACGCAATAAAAAGATCACAGGTTTCGACGTCCGTTATCAGTAGCGTATTTAAATCGCTTTGATGTTGTCGCTTGCGTTATGGCCTGTTGTATTACTTCCGTCGGTCCTCTATCGGCACTGTAGCGAATAGTAATCCCATTTGTATGGAATTTGGTATCCGATCACTGCTAGTTCAGAAATAATTAACTCCCTAATTGCCATAGAATGAACTGACTGCAGCACTGGATTCCAGTTCGCTGGTATTATGCAACTAGAGACACAAGTCGCACAAGTAATAAGGGGGTCACGCTGCTATGTGTATAGCAACAGTCGAGATTCATTGGACGCCAGAATTCCGCTTTAATCTTTATCAAAACATAGAATAACTAACTGAATGTGATAGGATGACGATCAGCTTAATAGAGCAGCGCAATGGTCTGTTTCGATTTTGTTACTGTTATATTGCACGATGGTTGTACGTATGCGCCGCTTGATTGATGAGTGAGGTGAATCTAAAGCCCTAAACCGAAATAGCTTTTGCTCATATCCGGTGTTGATTATTGTGCTGGATATACCTATTACAAAATAATGCACGCGCATCAGTTCGTCATGCCGATTAACAACAATAATTTTTATAAGGTCCTTATCAAAGATTATGAAATATATCTACAATTACCAGCAAACGTTACCTCATATTGATATTAGCATCATATTTTTTTGTAATTTCTCCTTCATCAAAACTATAATCACACAGATTTGATTAATTCCACTCCTTGCTATTCGGAGTCAGTCGTTCCCGAAAAATCTCCTTACCTTCTACCTCTCTTTATTTCTGTTAATGCTTCTAAAATGTTTCTAAATAGCTCTTTATGCCCCAGAGAGTATTCTACCATCCTGTCACTCTGTTTTACAGTTAACCTCCATAGACTTTTGGTAAAGGTCTAGATGATGGAGGGGGATGGAATGAAAAGGTCTCCCCCACCACTGTACCATAAAAAGTTCGTGGCGGTCTCATCCCCATAAAAAGTTATGGGGGTTGAAAGTTGATTATTTTGACAATTGTCATTATTTTCAAGCGGGTGGAGGTGTGGGATCGAAAGAGGGTGGTCACTTGAACAAAACCCGATAACCTAACCTAACCTAACATAACCTAACCTATTGATAAAGATGATAAATAATTTTTTATATAACTTTCTCAATATTTTTATGTATTTTTCATTAGTTTTACCTTTGAATATTGTTTAAGAATGACTTTATAAATATTTACATGCCTAGAAATGTATAAAAATTGGCATATTTATTAACTTTGAACCCCNATATGGGATTGCACAAAGCATTTTTGTAATTTAAATTTTTGTCGACATCAAACGGCTAAAAGACCGACGCACAATTACATATTTAATTTAACGTTTTACAACAAAAGCACGTAAAAATAATGGTTGAAAACGGAAGAAGTTTCAAATGAATTTTAAACCTTTCCAATTGACATCAAAGTAACGGCAAATTAATGTTTCTCTCTTACAAATTTATAAAAGGAATAGTAAAAGGGAAAGAATGCCCCTCAATGTAGAGTAAAGTCGGTGAATGTGGAATAGGTCAGGTAATGTGGAATACCATTTTTGCACTAAAACTAGAAGTGTCATCTACATTCTAGTTGCTGTATTAGGTACTACTCTTAATGTATTTCGAAGTAATGTGTTATGTAATCCTATGTTTGTTATAGGTGACGTTGTGTTTAATCAGAAATGATTTCGCAGGTGGCTGACATTTTGTAGGGTAGTGATACTGTTAACTGTTACGCATTTGTTTGGACCGATTTAAAAATAGTGGTGCTGCGTGTAGTTACTATAAGTGTTTTAGAGTGTGAGGTATGATATTACAGCCCTATAAAATTAACTTTATCCAAGTTTCTATATGGTCATAGTTTCGTGTCTATAAGTGGGTATTGTGGAATATCAATAGGTTTGCTATTGTGGACTATTCCACATAACCAATTCCATTTTCCCCTCCCTAACTCCCAATGAAGATGCCGAATGTATTTTTTGTGCAGGTAAATTTTCTGAAGATACAAGAGGAGAGGTTTGGATACAATGCATAATGTGTAGTGGCTGGTGCCATGAAGTGTGTGCAGGAAATGAAAGAGAAGTTTATATTTGTGATTTCTGCCAGTAGATATTATGATTACCTGTTTTTTTTAGTCTTCTTTTTTTGTATCATGTAAAATGTTAGCCAAATAAAATATTTTTCTCGTTGTAGGTGAAATTATTTACTGAAAATGGTGGCGTGTTAATTCCATGGTAATATCCTATTCCACATTACCTTATAGGACTATTCCACTTTACCTACCCATTTTAACAATCTGAGAATTTGTTGACTTTGATTATTTCGTCTGTTAAAAGGTATAGATTATGTGCTACGTCGCCTAGACGGGAAAAACAAATAGCTAGCTGACTACAGATATTACCGTGAATAAAAAAATTACAGAAGTATGTTTAATAAACTTGTTTATAATTTTTAAAAAAATGGTATTTCACATTCACCGACCTTACTCTATTTAAAAAGTAAACCCTCTTACTTGTTAATGTTCCAAAAGTCTTTATTGAGACTCTACATTTATATTTCGATATCTTAGTCTTTATCAAGACCTGTAGTAGTACTTTCTATAAGGAGATAAGACGTCGAAACACACAGAGTCTCGACATTAAAACGCGAAAAGGTTTTCTTTTCGTTATCTTTTAGCAACCTTTTTTCGATTAACCTATTGCCAGCGCACAAGTTACAACCAAACATCAACTCAACATTTCTTTGGAATTGTGCTCACCCCGTTTGCTGAGCTTGTGTTACTTCACGGTCTTCTTCCAATTTTGAACGCTGCTGGTTGGTGGGTAATAAATGAACCCGCGAGTTTGTTAACTCGGCACGCCGTTTCACTTACAAACTTAACTTCGTTGAAGACTAAAGGGTAACTTAAACCTTTTGTCCCCCGTAACAAATCTAATTTTGAGTCGTTTGTGCCCGTACTTCCTCCAACTTTGCTCTCACATATTGTTACTTACTTAGAACATATATCCACAGAGAGGCGGGCGCGGCTCCCGTAAATAATTAACAGAGATAACTTAATGGCTCGGTTAATCGGTAACTTGGTAATTCAGCAAAATTAAGTTCGGTGTATATGGGGTCGTTTTATCTAATCTTTGACGCTGCCGGCACATTTCACGTTCCCTTTCGTCGAGTGAAATTTGAAAGCAAATTAAACATATATACATGTAGATACATATGTACGCATGTATGTACAGTATTGTCGTGAAACTTAGGGTCAGGTACCTACTATTTTCTAATTCTTCCATTAAAGAAATGCTAAATTTTTTTGTTTATCATCAGATGTATTTCTGATTTCAGATGTATTCCATAGGCAAGTCTAAGTATAAATTACAGTGTTTTAAGGTAATTTTCGGTCTTCAACGTCACTTCTCTGAAAATGGGACGTTGAGATTGTTTCATACTTAAATTTGACCATTTTTGTACGTATTATTTGTACTTCTGCTTATGCTGTTCTATGATATGATGTAGTAGCTGAAATGTCTAGCGAATGTGTAAAAGACTTTGTTGTAGTATTAGTTGTCTGTATTATGTTTCTGCATAACAGTTTGGTAACCAGTTGATGGACAGTTACCTAATGACAGGTTATTATCCAGCAAAAGTCGAAGTAATCAGTGTTTGACGTGGATTAAGTCATCAGTCTTAACATTATTTAAGTGAAACATCTTTATAGACGCGGAATATTACGATTTTTTCTGTCACGAAAAAGCGTTAAATAAGGCGGCAGCGGCGAAGGGAGAAAAAGGTTGGCGGCAACGGAGAGAGGGCAACGGCTGTATTAGATGGATATAATGTGCAGCCGCGCGGAGAGTGGAGAGTCCGCTAGAGTCCCGACGGCGTGCGCTGTGCTCAGCTGTTGTTTTCATACCTCTGCTCTCCACGTGGCTGGGTATCATTGCCTTTATTTGCGGTCTAAAATCATAATTTGCAGTAAACCTGTGAAAACATGTATGCTGGGACACATAGTGTAAGTGGAACTTCAACGGACAAGTGGAAAAACAAATGCAACCGACAAGTGGAAAAACAAATGACAACGGAAAAGTGGAAAAACGAATCGCAACAAAATTTTTACTTGAAGTTTTACGGGCGGGTTTTCAAATTGGATAAGTATATTAACAATCTGTCCGTAAAACTTGACGTAGAAATTTTGTTTTTCCACTTGTCCGTTGAAGTTTCACTTCTACTACGTGTCCCAGCACACATTTTGTTTTTTGTTTGAGTGAAGTGTGATAAGCTTTCATGGCTATTTTAATAGTGTATCACTGCTACACCTACCACAAGTGCACTGATTGATCAAAAAGATTTAATATTAGATCACTTGAAGGTAGCATTTCCAGATAGGGCTTAATTTATATTGGTACCAAATAAATTGTAGCGTATTACCTCACTTTAGATATTACCAGGACATGAAAATATTTATTAGTGGTACAATAAGCATTTTATTTTGCTATGTTGAATATGGGTATTTATAGTATATTATTTCAAACAACAAATGTGCTTCCATACTTCTTGACAGCAGTGTATATTTCCACTATGTATACAAGAGTTAGTTCGTTGCTGGCTTTACTAAGTATCTGATATAAAATCCTTGATTAATTTCAAAGAATAATTCTCGCTCGAATTTAACCCTTCTTGTAATTCGGCAGAAGTTAAGTTGGATTAAATGTCTTCGCAAGAGTGCAATCAACTCCGCCAATGGCTGACGGTTGTAGCACCAGCTATTAATTAAAATATAATTCGTTAGTGCTTTCGACTTCTCGAATAACAGGAGCCTTGGCTAATGAAATCGACGAATGAGGAAGGAATAAGTGCGATCTAAACCCACACATAATCACTAAATTTAACTTCCCAACGTTTCATTGTGTTTTGACTTCAACTTACTGTCAGTGGCTCAGCTAGCGTACTATAAAAGCTGAGTCATTTTTAAAAATATTATTCATGCCTGATATATATTCATATCTTCACTTCCAAGGAGATTTAGTTCGGTTATCGGTTCTAGTTAATTGACTTTTAATTTGATCGCGTTTGTAGTAGGAAACTATTATTACAGTTACCTTCGAACAGGATTAATGAAATGATATTTTCAAATAATTATTGGTGGAAAAGAAAACGTTAGAAGCGTTCTGAAATGTGTTGTTACATGCGAATGATGAGAATACCGTGGATAGAGGTTAGAAATGAAGAGGTGTTACAAAAAACATGGAAGTCACTAAAAAATAGGCGAGATAGGTTAGTAGGACACCTTCTCAGGCATAAAGAACTAGTCAGAGACAGATGCAGAAACAGGAACAGCAGTAGAGATAGATCTAGATTAGATTACTGCTCACAAATAGTTAAGAATGTGGGATGTTCTAGTCTTAGGGAAATGTGAAGATTAGCTCAAAATAGGAAAGATCGGAGGTTCGAGTCCAACCAGTCTTAGGACTGACGATTTTATGATGATGATGGTGATTGTTTTTGCCAATATTATTTAAATCGGCGTAACCATGAACTGTACCGACGATACAAATGTTCAATGTTAATGTTAGGCATTAAAAATAATGAGACAAACGCTGCGGATTGCCACAAACGATCTGGATTAAGGCCGGTGCGTCGATAAGGATGTGTGATAGACGCTTCACCTATGTGACCTCGTTCATATTTCATCACACTCGCTTTTGATAGTTATCGAAGTGGTGCAGGTACTTGTGTTTAATTTTGCTTTCACAATTTATATATTTATATGTATGAAAAAACGCGTGTACGATCAATCTCGGTAGGTGACAAATGAAAGACGCTGTCGTTTTGACCCATCACCATGAATGTATGGAACTGGAACTCCGATAAGACGCAGATTGAAATAACAACCGGTATTAAGTCTGATAGGGATCGGATCGGACTCGCACCAGAGCAGAGGGTTGGTATCTCAATTCTTCGCCCAAGAGAGCCTTGTGGATAAACATGGTAAGAAACACTACTTTAATCAAAATGAACCAGTGGTAACCCCTACAGCGATGGGCCGACCGAATCAGACAAAATACACGTCGTTCATACATTCGCCAGTGTTTCTTGGCAAATTTTAATAAAATGTGTTAATTTCTATACTAGTATTTCTATAGAGCAGATAACAATGATGATATAGTGAAAGCGCACACATTGCCCTGCTCTGAACCTGAAGTGCCAATGTTGGCCCAATTCTTTATCAAGTACCTACCTAATTAATACTATTTATGTTAGTCTTCTGTAGTTGTATTAGGTATCATAAACCATATTTTAGTATTAGAAAAAATGTCGTGAACAGCTTTAAAGCATGTGATAGCTTCTAATTTTTGGTCAGAGTAACGTAAAAGTGCAATAACCTTTGATATGTTTCTTTCTAGATATCCTGGACTATTTGTATTCCCAATGTAGTGCACACTTTGCCTTACAATGCAATATTCTTACATTTTCACTAAAAATGCTTTCATTTCAACATTTTAATATTCAATGAGCGTAATGTTGGTACTTAAAATAATGATGCTCCTTATGAAATTCAGTATTCGTCCTCGCTCAAACATCATATTAAATTGGCAGAACACAGCATTCACGTTCTACAACACTAATAGTGTAACTATTCAAGAACAAAATGAGAGAAAACATCAGACGAATAAAAACCAATATTGCGAACGGATAAAGTAAAAGACGACCAATTACGTAGTATACGCCCGAAGCTGTGAAGATTTTCTAGCTGTATTACAACTGTGTATTGATTCAATCTTGATATCTACATTGCGATACATGCCGTAATGGGAGATATAATCGCGTTCTCGAACATATCGTATACAGAATTGAATTGACGCTATTCTGATTCAAGTTCAAAGGCTCTCGTCGGTTTCGAGTTGCTTCCTCACGTTTCGCTAGCAGAAAGGGCGAGATTCCTTAGTAGTAAGTCCTTCCTTAGTCCTTCCATCTCTGATGTTGGATGTGGATTGGCGACTTCTCTTGTGCAAGTTATATTTATGCCGGTGGGTACACGGAATGGAAAAGCTAAACCACTTCCTCCAACACCTGAATAAACACGGTATTAGAAAGAATAGGAGAACAGAGAACTCTATGGAAGTGAATAAGAAAAAGACGAGAAAGGTTGGTTGAACATCTTCTCAGGTATGAAGAACTAGTCAGAGACATATTAGAGGCAGAAACAAGAGTTAGGAGGGGTAGAGGTAGACCTAGATTAGATTACTGTTCGCAAATAGTTAAGGATGGGGACTGTTCTAGTTTTAGGGAAGTGCGAAGTTTAGCTAGTTAGGAAAGAGTGGAGGTACGTGTCCAACCAGTCTTAGGACTGATGACCCTATGATGATGATAGGAAACCTGCACACACGAAAAGATGCCTGCATTGCTTATCCAACTACCACCCAGGTCAAAATTATGATGACATTAGACTGAACGAGTTAGAAGGATCTGTGAACCGAAAAATCTCCACACCGAATTCGAACACTTAAATTCTGCCTTCGAGGCGAATGACTACAATATATCTACTATATGCTCCAAAGATCAAAGACCGAATTAACAAAGTCCTGAAGAGACGCGACATTAGAACCATCTTCAAAATTACGAAGATCTGGCAGACCACTAGATCCGCTATGCACAGAAGGGACCCTCTTTCAGGAGCCTACCGTATACCTTTTTCTTTTGGAAAGGCCTACATAGGAATCGCTAAAGGATCGATGGTAACGAGACAAAGCAAACTGCCGGGTAAGACACTCTGAAAAGTCTGCTGTGGCTGAAAACGTATTAAACAACGGCGACCACAAAATACTGTTTAAGACCTGCATATTTGTAATTTCGGTCAACGGCTATCAGGCATGATGGTCAGAGAGACCATCGAGAACGAAAAACATCTGTAGAATTTCAACAAGAAGGAGGAGTCCTTTAGACTCAATCGGATATGGAACCCGATCCTCAAGAACACCCGAATGGTATGGACCAGCATGCCACTGAACCAGAACAAGCCCCGTCCCCTATCCATCGGCAACTTGCGCAGGAGCAGTCGTCAATCCACATTCAGCATCGAAGATCTTTGAACAAGCTCGCCACTCGTGTTATAGTCGATGATATATAGGTCAACCTTCCGAATATTCATGTTGCAATGTTTACCTCAGCAGAACTTTATCAATATTATTCGTTTGTTGGCCATATGGGGTCCACTATCCCCGCCCGAATAGAAGAATAGTCGAATGGGAACTTTCCGTCAGACAATGTAAATTGGAACAGGGTTGAACGATCGGTTGCACTCTCTCTAAAAATGTTTGTATGTATTCATTCTAGCCAGCTATTATAATTGAAGTAGGTCTACACTCTTGTGTGTGTCGGGTGAAAGGCCTACTTCAGCCTCCTTTTAGGAATTATGGAAATGGGTGATGAGTGGGTAGTGGCTAGGAAGAGAAGAATAGTCAGGCTAAAGACAGGAAAAGAGTGAAAGAGTACTTGTTGGCTGCTTCTGCTTCAGAATTTGTATTTCCCTTGGCATCTAGGCATGACGGTGGATTTTACTGGATGAGAGTAGGTTCACGGGTCTAAACAACATAACTAAGTTTAATTTAATGTTTAAAGGGTCATTCTTTAACCAGTTTTAATTGCAGTATTAGTGTAAGTTATTAATTAATTCCTACAATAAGTGTAGATTTCGCGCGAATGTGAGTGCAAACAGTGCGGTAATATTTTCAAATCAGTACATATATGCTGTAGCCGGTTTTTCTGTATGTAAATTCTTGTGCAGCAAAATTTCAGTCCTTCACTATTCTACTGTTTTCATCTCATCCGCCTGATATCTCTCTTCAATGCCGTATCACCCACCCATTTCCAAGATTCCCAAAAGAGCTTAAAGTAGTTGGCTGGCTACAATCAGAACAAAAAGCTCGCGTTACAGAATGCAATACAGTCCATACGTATGTTTATTCCGATCCTGTGATGTGCTTTTGCGAATCTAAAAATAGAGAAAGGAAGAGAATCAAATGCTCAGGAGTGTTGCCTCTCTGTTTGATGTTTTTTGATTGACTCGTTAGTTGTGATCACGCAAACACCTCTAAATACCAAAGGAAAGTAAATATTTAATCGTTGATATTATCGAAAATAAACGATCGATAATTATTTTTTTTTTTACTATACGTTAACTCTACAACATATTTGAGCTTTATTAAAATGTTTCGAGTGGTTTATCTATAAGAAAAATAAAAACGGCATTTTTCTTATACCACGCATGTATGTAAAATTTTGATTTCTTTTTTGGAGTTTCAAAACTATCGATTATATTTTAACCAGACTCATTCTTAGGATCAACCAGAAATGAGCAAAAAAAAAACATTATAAAAAAACATTTTACGGACCAACTACCTCAAAGAGAGGTCCCACCTTCCTTAGTATCAAGGTGTGAAGATCGGTGGGACAGCGTACTGTATCAGTTAGATGGTGGGAAGAAAAGACCACCGAGACATAGTTGTCATCCACTCAGGTTGTGGCTAGCACGTATTTGTGCGTTGTATTAATAATAAAGCTTGTTGGCGTCCACTTTACAACTTTACTATTACAAACAATCAGCAAATAGTGAAGGTCCTCCTGTGATATTTTTTTAATTATATGAGCAAAATTACATTCCAGGCAGTATACCTACATAAAGGTTCATCTGATTAATGGACATTTTGTAGAAATTTCCCAGCACGAATCAGGCTATTGAGCACGAAACTTGGCCTTTACCCAGTCTTTCTATTCACGTAACAGCCACCCGTCTTGGCCGCCATCCGTTAGTCCTAAAAATAAGGTCCAGCCAACACCCACAAGTTCCACTATCTTCGTACACAAATAAACGAGACAAATTGTTGAAGTTCCTCCATTTATCGAGTTCAGCTCCAGAAAGACCATTAATAAGGGGCTACCGGATAAAATGGTAATAATTTATGGGCGAGAAATATAAAGACGGCGCGCCAAGCATTAAGAAACCATAAAACTGCCAAAGTTGGAGAATCAATTTATGACATGCAATAAACTTGTACTGTCACGCGACTTCTTTTAAGTTTTCAAGTCGTCTGAGATATGTGGACACAGAGCATTCATGTGTCTTTGTTACCCCACATACGTGCATGCATACATTCTAAAGGTTGTATGTACAGAGTGTTCCGAAAATTATTACTGACCTTTCATAATTTGAAAGAAGAAGACATTTTGAAAGTTATTCATCATCTAGCACAAAACCACAGGATCTTTAGATCCCCCTGTAAGAGAGGTATCAAGATCCGTATCAAAATTAACTCCAGGAGTGTCTTGGTCTTGGATTTGATTTGCTCATCACTACTTCTCCCCTCGCTATGTCACATAATACTTGTATAAGGGCCTTTCTCTACTAACTGGAAACTTGTCTATTGACAGTTGTCCCAACCCTATTTTTCTAGAAAATTAAAAATATAATATGTTAAGTCGATAGATAGTTATAATATAAATACATATAAACAAGAAACCATTGTACTATAATTTTCCCTTATTTTTCGAATTATAGACAATTTTGTAAAAAAATGCGGCTGTTGATAAAACAGTCCAGTGTTATAAATTTCCAGAGGACTGTTGCACAGAGGACTGTTATTTTTACGTAAAAAATGTCATATCACGTATCAGTTTAAATATTACTTTATAACACAGAAACAGCTATAAATTATCACACAGAGCAATTTTTTTGTTAAATTAATATAATTATAACACATAAAACACAGTAAAATAGACTTACCAGAGGAATTTTCACTCAACACTACAGAGACGTGGCTCCCACACAGACGCGGAGTTGTCACTGCGCAAAATGGCGGCGACTTGTTTAGCATGGCGACCGAGCAAACTTCACACTGTTAACGTTCCGTTTCACGCGAAATATAACCACAATAGTGTTTAATATTTTTGTGGAGCGGTATTCAAATTGTGACAGAGGACTGTTCAAAAATGTATGGACAAAATTCGAACACTCGTTTTTAGTACTAAAAAATTCTCTAAAATTATAATCGTTTTTTGTTCACATGCATTCAATATTCTTTATGTTCAAATTGGGTTTTAAGATTTTACATTTTTAAATACAAGTAATAAAAACCGAACCGAATCATACTCTACCCGGAATTAGGACATAACAGAGGACTGTTTTTTGGTGGCTTTTAGACCGAATTTATGAAATGATTATGATTCTAAATATTGATTAAGCTTGGCTCCTTAAAGAATAGGTTATATATTATGTGTTTCAATAAATAAAACTATGCATTAATATAGCCAAAGTAAAAAGAAATGCTTGGACCATGATTTTCCTGTTAGTAGAGAAAGGCCCATAAACGACCCCTAAATAAAAATAGTGTCGGTGAGAAATATTCACTCGAAAGTTCTTTTCAAAGAAAAATTCTTGCGTATAAGTATACGCAGAAATACAGTTTGTGATTTTGAGTATTGTGAGAGATGTTGAGTTCCTTAAAAGGAACATGCTTATCCCAAAATAACACTGTTTACACAAGTTTCCCTATGCTGTTATACGAGCTTCATCTTCGACGGACTTCTTACCACTGCGTAAATGTTTATTAACAGTATAATCCATTAACTTAAACTTTGATCTTTCGAGCGCTTACAGTAAAATTTACTTACGTACTTAGTTCAAAAAGTTCTTCAATATTACCCGTAAACGTTTTCAAGGCAAAAGGGCGGCCTACAGTTACAACCGCACGTGGGATAATTTTTCTTTAAAACATTCGAAGCGTATACACGTGTCCTCAGAAATACTGAAGCACATGAAACAAAAGGGGAACAAAAGTTCAACTAAACGCTCCATTTTAATTTTTGATATGAACTTCACGAAAATGAATAATCGTGAACTTTGAAGTTGTCGTTTTATTAAATATTGAAGGAACAGGCAAGAAAACGTCTAAAATAATTCGTTTTTGTTTTTCATTGCTTGTTGTTTCTATTTTAGACCGTTCAACAGCTACTACTTGTCCCGTTCTTGTTCTTTTAACTTCAATTTTTATGTTATTATCAACGAGATAATTATAATAACAATTTTTGAGTAAAAGGAAGCGTAGCTCGCCATCGTATACCATCATAATGAGCTAGGTATATAGCATCCATAATATCATATATTTCAGTCACTAATACAAAGTAGTAGTAGTTTAAAATTACAAGCTAACACCTACCACTCAGTTAATAGGTCAATAAGCAATAGTATAAATATTCAAGGAGATCTAGCAACCAATTACGAGAAGCGAGTCAAAAGTGATACAGGTAACCACTTTCACTTAACCTAACGGTATAAAATTATGATTGTCTGTCATTTTCTACGTTCCCCTGATGCATAATAAGGTAAGTAAATATTATTATTACTATAATATAATTTAATTAGCTGTTAATAAATTGGTAAATGTTTTCACGGCCAGTTGATGAACTGGTGCTGTTCTGAATCGAGTCTATAGGCCGACTAGGACATTCTGAAAAGCCTGCAGTGACCGAACATGCACTAAGCAACGGCGATCACAAAAATACTCTTTAATAACTGCAAATTACTAGCTTCGGTCAACAACTACCACAACAGGATGGACGGAGAGGTCATAGAGGTCCAAAAACATCTGGAGAACTTCAACAAGAAGGAGGAAACCCTTAGACTCAACCAGATCTAAAATCCGATCCTCAGGAACACCCCAACGATATCGATCGGCATGCCACGGTCACGGTATAAAGGTTTTATACAGTAGGTTCACCTTCCATCCGCGCCCATACGTCCCTCTCCTGCTGACGCTTCACCACTTCATCTACGGGATTTCCGCTAGGCAGAGACTGGGTTGTACAGAATATCATCGTAAAGCCCTAGTACAAACAAATTGTGTGTCTAAACAGCGGTAAAGCGATTGTACCGTTCTCGTATATGGCAGTTCAGCGTACATAAAGTTAGACCAAGTGGCATGAACCAGATGTTTAGACAACTGCTTGGTTCAAATTTTTCTATGGTTTTCCGGGAAATTTCGGAGGGACTGTCCGCCCACCAGCATTACTGGCTGGTGGGAATATAACAGCTAAAAGGCTTTTTTTACATAAAATTAATTTATGATGACCTGTAATAATGTCGGTATTTTAGGCAGATCAAAAGATAAATACAACTTCTGCAGAAGAAGTTGCCAGTCCATATTTAGCATCGGAGTACCTTCTGTATATTCGCACATTCATTCCATTAAATAAATAATTTTGTAAAAATCAAGCAGATTTTATTATACGAGTATGGCAAGTATAAAAAAGCATTGAAGAACAAAGCCTACCTAAGTGTAGCCCAAATTATTGTAACAACGCATTACATCAATTTTGGAAACTGAAGGCAAATAATGAAAATTTTACTTCATTCAATTGGAGAAACATCAGATAGTGCTTTTGCTAGGTACCTACCTACATACGTACGTATATATGTTATCGGAAATTGTATACAATTCCTAAAATATATTAAAATAAATTTTATTTGACACATTTCTTAGGAAATATATACATTTCCTGAATAGTAATCGGAAATATATTACAGCTAATACGAAATATGCAATAATACGGCAGGCTATTTGGAGATGTACCTATATCCATTGGGTGACGTCTTTGTTTGGTTAGGGAGATTGAGACAGACTGGAGCCCTTTCAATGCCCCCAGAATGTTAGATGTTACCTTTGTTTCAGCAAACACGATAACATTATTTTTTGTATGTTGAAGAGGTGATAATGCTGATCATTTTCAGATATATATATATATGATGGGGGCGCGGATCATAATGAAGCATAGGTACTTTTGGAAGACATTATTTCAGCATGTTAGCGTTCAGCAGGGGTATTAAAGAAGCTTTAGTCTGTCATAGATCTACCTAATAACCGTACAATAACGTCACTAATGCATATACATCTCCAAACCTAACCTAACCAAACAATAACGTCACCAATGCATATACATCAGGCGATCGCATTAAAACCGCGTAAACACAGATGACTCTGATGATTTTCAGTTTACTAACGTGTTTTATTCAATTTATTCACAGAAAGCATTAGTTTTATACATTTCCTAGTACAATATCGGAATTTTATACATTGTGTTTTAAAAACTCTTTGAAACAATATTTTACAGATTTCCTAAATAGTCTCTGAATTGTATAAATTTCTTTCCTAGATTTCATACATTTCCGGTAACATACATACATCCGCCCTTTATTATTTTATTTAGTTTTCAAAGGTGGACTTCTGTCTACAATTACCTGAAAATATTTCGGCCAAATGTTGTCAGGTAATTTAAGGTACATTTTGGGATATTGAACGGGCAACGGACGATTGCGTTTTCTATTCTTTATTAATAATAGTAATACTGCTTAAACCAATTAATTTCGGTGAAGTTATTACTCATATCATATATTTAGTCTTCTCGATAAGTTATATCAAATACTTCTAATTCTCTATTCATATTCAATGGAATAAATTCTAATGTATTATACTTTGCCTTGGGAAAGGATTATTTTAACTATGTAGTAATATGGGTATTGTTGCGTCACTAGTCTTCAGGCAACCTTCACGTCTACAGAAGTTTGCATCTGTTAAATTTTGAGCGACGTAAATCATCAATTATAAAAATGAGAAGCAATACAATCTTTAAAGGTGAATCCTATCGTTCGTTATAATACAATGTACAGATGTATACCTAATACTTATTATTTTTGTCATATCTACCGTTTCTCCAAATAATTGAATCATTACCATATAATACAAATTAATGTGAGGTTTTCAAAAGGAGAAATAGTATAAGTACTAAGGAGGGATGATGAAAATAAACGACTGTGAATCAAATCGTATTAAAATGAGAATAATTCTTTGATTTACGGCATGTCCCAATTGTGCAAATCACAATATAGCTCTTATAAATTTGAATTTATATAAAAATAAAGTTATTATTGCTAGTTTTACGTCTACTACTTCGTAGATGTTTTCTTAGTAAAGTCTGGGATTATGGAATACCACTTATTTTACCTATTGAATTACTTATTTCCAAAAGTATTGAAGAACGTAAACAATAAATAGTAATGACGTGGCCAAAAAGTTTATTAAACCTAATTATAGTATGATTAAACATACATACAATTTAGACATTTTTTAGAAGTGAGTTAGTTTAATATGAAATATTATTCTTGAAAATTCATTTCAGAATTTTTACCCACTACACACTTCCTCAAATTAATGAGGAGGAGGAGGCGGGGGTGTGACAACAGCAACAAATTTTTCCTCATTAATTTGAGGAAGTGTGTAGTGGGTAAAAATTCTGAAATGAATTTTCAAGAATAATATTTCATACTAATTATAGTAACAAACTCACAGAAATACATACACAAAAAAGTACTTTGTACTATTGAAAGAAATTAATTACGTCTCTATAAGCTCTGTATGGTACTACGGAATAAGCATATCTACCAACGACAAAGGTAGCGATGGAAGGCGGCATCAGCGTACAATCGTATGCCCACCCGTAGGAAAAAATTCCATTAAAGTTCAATGGGAATTAATGGAAAATTTGTAAATTCCATTCAAAATTATTTGGCATAAATGGAAAAATAATTGTTTCGATTTACAATAATTCCCCGTAGGAAAAATTTCCATTGAAGTTCAATGGGAATCAATGGAAAATTTGTAAATTCCATTCAAAATCATTTGTTATATATGTATTCAACTACCCGGAGCCTTTTATTAAACAACCCCTAGACAAGTGAAAAAACCTACATTAGAAGCACTGTTTGATGATTTTGAACCATTCCAGAATATAGAGGAGGCTGAAGTCATCTGTGTGAGTGATGTAGTTTTATCAGAAGCAAGTGAAAAAAAATCTAAACACAATGATGAAGAACCAGACATCCAGGCACGTGCCTTGGTTCAGGTACTTGAAGAACCAAATTCTCAACAAAATAATATGAATTATGGAAAAAGGCATGCTGATGAAGTTCCAATGGAACGCAATGGGATATCTATTGCTCAACGCAATGGAATTTTCATTGAGTTCAGCAATGGAATTTCCATTGCGTTCAGCAATGGTAATGCCATTGCATTCAGCAATGGAAATCCCATTGAGTTCGAGAATGGGAATTCCATTGGAAATTCTCCATTTATTATCAGTGGTAATTAAATGGCATTTTTTTAATGGAAGTTGGATGGAAATTTTTTCTACGGGCATAGCTTGCATCAGGCACAGTATCCACATTTCTACCTTAAGTCAGTCGTAAAACGTTCTAACCAGGAAAGGCATTCTGCATCGTCTTTTAGGTCTTTGTCCATATTCGGAAATTCTTCCTCATCAGTTGAATTATCCAGGGGTAAGATACTTTCATTTAAATTATCTATTAATTAGTATTTCTTCCAGTTCCTTCTTCGATTTTTTTTTAACACAACTTGCACTTGTTCTAGGGTCAACATTCGTTTTGCAGCTACCAGTTTTGCATCATCAGCTGATTTTTTCACTCCATCGAACCCAACTTTTGTTAGAATTGTATGTTTTCATTTTCAATACAATTGACTCTTCCAGTTAATTTTTTGTTTGGGATTATAGTCAAGTCAGTTTTTTATTTTCAGCTTCTTATGCCTTATCGTTTTTTAGGAATAGGAACTGTGTTGTGGTAAGATTGGTTTTCCATTTGCCTTTTTATCCTGGTCACGCAGCAGGTTAATCTCATTTTCGTGTTTAACAGATGCTTCTGCATTTTTGTGTTTCCACTAGAAAATCCTTTTCGACAAAACTATTTCTGATACCTGTTTGTCGAAATATATTGACTCTTTTCGCCAGTTTGGATCTTCAGATAAGCTTTACCAAGCAGATCACTAATGTCAAAATATTGGACGATAATTTGATCTTGTGCAATGTGTGAGATAACAAGCACAACGAGATTGCGTGACTTTCCCTTACAACGACAATGATATCTAAGTTTTTGGTGTGTACGTGATGTCCATCCAAAATCATGGTTTTTAGTACTTGGTCTTGCATAATCTATGAAATGGTTTAACCAATGCGTGAACACAACAGTTTGAATCCACCCAGATGCATGAAAGGCAAAACCACTTCCAGTTGGAGCACCTTTCTTTTATCAATTTGCAGGCATTCTTGTGAGGGAATACAACTAAAGGGGGCAAATAAGTACTACCTGAGTTCATACACAAAACATAGAATAATCAGAAACTCTCGCTCTGTAAATAGTACTGCTCCTGATTGCTTTTCTGTTATTTAAGAAAAAACTTGCATTTTGTCCGTACTATGCTCAGTTTTCTCGTTGTTAAATACTTGATGAGGTGAAAAGTCCTTTTGTTCCATTTCTTCCTCTAGCAGATCAAAAAAGCCTAGCGCACGTTCCCATAGGCTTTCGTAGGCTTATCATGTTTTTAGATTCTCTAATCTAAGTCAATCATTTCCGGCCGCTTTTAAAATTATGAGAATTCTACCTAACAGAAATGCAAGATTGCAGCCATCCCATCTGGTTAATCCAAAAAGAATTTTGTTCATCGTCAGAGGATCTGGCAAAATAGGTTTCCTCCTCGTTTGACATAGGTACCTCACTAGCGGTACCATATTTCTTACAAAGTCTGAAAAGGGTGGCACGAGGTACATTGAATATTTTGCATGCCTTGAGATAACTCATTTTTTTGTTTGTAACTGTTATCATTAATTTTTTTCATGTCTTCCTCACTCCTCCTTCATATGCTGTGACTGTTGCTTCTTCTTGTGTTTTGTTCATTGTTCGAGGTTTTTCTAAAATAGAAACCAATTAATCAAAATAACTTTCAAAAGTGTTTACCTAATGTTTAATGTTGCCTAAAAATATCATGTGCATCGAAAACACATGAATTGTCAGAACAATGAAACGCTTACTGGCCATAAACTAAACACTCTTGTGGAAGAACGTTCAACTTATTGGAATGGCAAATCAGCACAGGTGGCGTTAGCGGTTTTGTCAAAAAATTTGGTACTCCATATCTACCGGATATATTCTCTCATAATCCCCGACTTTATTATACAAAAGTGTAGTAGGTAATTACCATTTGAAAATTTCAATAAACAAACAAAAATTAAATAAAAAAATGAAGTGCTAATGACAGTACAGTAGAACCTCGTTAATTTGAGTTATTATGGCTTTTACTTACTAAGTGTTTAAGTTTAAGCTTTCAAATTATTGGATTTGAAGAGATGCTCCCGGAACGAAGGCTAAAAGCTAATGATAGAAATAAGTCACTGTACATAGACCTTAGTGTAAGCCGTTTGGTAAACACGTATAAGCAATAACAATGGTAAAAATACTACAAATGGCGCGGTAAACGCCATCTGTAGTACGATGCTACATTTTAGGATTACGTATGTTCCAACAAGGTCCATTTAAATATATGGATATCTACTTGCTGAAACGAATCCCGGCGTAGCCAACCTCAACGTGATAGGCTCGTTACCATAATCGAATAAAATAATTCCAAAGAGATCGAAATCGCGATCCGCGTCTGGCAGTTTCGACAGAATACAGACCACTTCGAATTATTTTATTCAATAACAATGGTCTTAGGGAACCTCTTTCATTTGAAATGACTCATTGATAGATGATTGAAGTTACAAAGGTCGTCGTCGTTACAACTTTGAATTACTGAGGTGCGATGCCCAAATTATTCGTTTAAGTTATAGGGGGTTTTTATTTTAAGTAATAGATGTTTTGGACTCCAAGGGGAAGGGAACACAAAATTTTATGAATTTATAGAAGTTATTACGTTATCGAGGTTTAAGTTATCAAGGTTCTACTGTAATTATGGACTGTAAAAATCAAAATTCTGGAGGACGTATACAAGACCTTTGTATATTCATTTGGGACACACTATATGTGTACACGGAGTGAATAACGATGACGACCATTATTAAATTTCCTCGTTGGGGGACAGTCGTCGTCGCTTGCGTTTTATAAAGAGATGGAAAGAAATTTAGCGGAAGATGTAAATAAACAAAAGGAAGCCCTTAAGTGTTTACGCTGTATTCGGGTACACGTTCTGATATAAATTCAAATGAGCCCGAGGAATTTTATCTCGGTACCGAGAAGGAGTGGCGGCTTGTGGGCGGTTGGGTAAGTGGGTTGAGGTTTTGAGAAAACCGGGCTATTTTAGTGGAGAAATGTATACATAGGGCGATATCGCGACGCGGTCTCTGGGGTACGGAATCCTTTTCTTCTATAGTATTCGGAAATTTCTTATTATCCACTTAATAAAACACTGATTTCGTAAATTTCCATAATAAAATTTCTATCGACAGACGTTTGGCAATAAACTTAATCTATGTCCGTAAACAATTTTTTGCTTGGAGAGCTTGATGGGTAGGGGCCAAATTACCAGTGGTGAATTAATTAATTTGATTGGTTCGTTAATTAAATTGTTGTTATAAAGATAATTCAAAATACGCAATTTGTGGTTTTATCATAAGGAAGATTGTCCTTCAAAATCCGTTTGTTTTTGGATCTCATTGAATATTTCTAAAACAATTTCTGATCTATTTATTTTCAACTTGCATGTTTACATGAGTAATTTGGTTTTAAGATAATAAATAATTAAAACTGTTAAAGTAAAGCGATTGAAATTTGATAATTTCTAATTATAAACAGTTCAAGCGTGGTATACCTAAGTATGGAAAGTCGTACGTATCAAACAACAAATTTTAGAGTAAGGGCGAAAATGACGTTTAAGTTAAAACTATGGAGGGTAGAGGTAAGGAAAACTATCTCATGTGGGGGAATGTTAAAAAAGTGTCCAGCTATAAGTAGTAAATAACAGTTCATGAACCCTCCAAAATGGCGCCAGCGTAGGCAAAAGATATAATATGAATGTAGCAGTTGTTGACGGATTGAAGTATGCCGAGTTCGAAAATTTAATATCTTTAGTGACTAGAATAGTTAGTGACAGTCAACTATACCAAACCTCAACTGTTTACGTAATTCAAAGTAGTATTGTCTTTGTTTATTTATCTATCTTATTTGCATGACTTTGGCGCTTTACTTAAAATTTACTGTGTTGCTACTCTGGGGCCATCGTAACTTAACGCAGTTTGTAGGACATTTTTCCATTAGAGATAGTACTCGTTACTTCCACCCTCCATAGTTAAAACTAGTTGCTTAATATTGCTATATTTTAACACAGTAATATTGTCACGTATAGACAACGCACCATACGTAAAGTACCTAGCATCCAGGGTGGCATATAAAGGATTACCGAGAGTACCTACGCTAGTATAACAAAGAAGGTCAGAATTCTTTAGAACTTACATTTTGGAATAAAATCTTTCAAGAACAGGCAGCCCCTAAGTAGCCACCCCTCGGTCAGAAGAAGAACAGCAAAAAAACGAAAAAGTGTGTCATTTGAAGGTTATGGTACGAAACGTGTTTTATTATATCATAATATCTTTGGGACCGACTAAAAATTTTCTAAAAATTGTCTAATACTTACACTAAGGACATTTTGATATATGAATTGTATCAATCCAGTTTTGTTTCAATCCTGTGAAATTAATAAACGTAATGACCATAACACAATAGTTTTGATTTTTTATTAAATTTCGTATTTACAGTCATATTTGCACTCATTTATTTGTTTTGAACTCTTTCTTATCAGCTTTTAAAACAACAAAATTAATTAAATCGTATCAGATGATGCTAAATCATGATTTAGCGTAAACTTAGTACCTTTTAATGTTTTGATATTCATTCTTTTATTTAATCGGTCACATTTTTTCGATTTAGACGTCAAGACAAATGCGAACTTTTTACCTACATCCTGAACATCATTATTATGAAATATTAATATGAAAATTCATTTGTCAAATTTTTTTCCAACTACAAACAACGGGAATGGAACCCGGGGCTTTGATAACAGCAACAACGACAAATTATACTTATTAGGTCACAGATCTATCGAAGTAATTTAATTATATATACTATATATGATACGATAAAAGTTCCAACAAAAGAGTTTTTAAAAAGAACTTTATTTTACAATTACAAGATAATGATTATCAGGCCTAGTCTGAAGCTAGAATGATTTGAGTTTTCATAAAAGAATATAATATTGATAATTTGTCTACTAAGCATTTCTAAATTAAATAATAACCAGCTGCAGGTATGGGAAAATAGTGTCCTTGAAAAGAGTCGTCATATTTAGCATGTAACACCTCCCCTTTGAGATGGAAAGTTAATCTTGCAATTAATTTTCCAAGGGTGTCGGAGTCTTGTACTGTCTTCTAGATGTAATGACCGGTGAGGTTCGGGGTGAAACCTCCCTTATATAGCTTGTTGGGTTAGAAGTTGACGTCTGATACCGGACCACGGGTTCTTCTCTCGCTGTGGTGTTGTAGTTGACAATTCGTAAACAGTGACCGGGATGACAAATTGGATTTGGTCTACAGAATTTGAAGCATCCTGGGCAACAACAATAAACCAAACAAACCAATAGTAATACTGATGTAATTGCAGCCAATGTGGTTAACCAATAATNAAATAGTTAATATTGATACAATTCATTTAAATCTGTAATTTTTTCATCTTGTTAGTTTTTTTAAGAATGAAATGTTTACATTTAGGTCTAGCCGGGGAATCTTAAACTCTGACCCCCGGAATCCCGCCCTAGTTTCGTACTAGTGCATATGCTTTAAATTAAGAGATGTATGACACAAACAGTGGATGTGCATAACACTATATTGTTCGTGACAATTTTAAATTCGCCTCGTATGTCGGGCAACAGATAATAGTTAAATTATGGCGCTGTCATGCCATTGAAAGAAAATTCAGTTGTTGCAATGATGCAGTATCCTCCCTCTATCTGTCGCATTTTATTCTTTGTCCCTCACGACCGACTATAGATCATCCAATTATTTAGGCCGCGCCGTGAATAATTCATATCGTCAGCTCGTTCGGATCCTTTGTGGTGTTGCGATTAAGCGAGATGGAGCGGCATGCAAATAATAGCGGTTTTCCGGGAATACCCGAGTAGGATCAAACACTTTGACGAATTCTGTTTATTTGTAAATGCTGCCGAGTCACGGAAAGAAAAGCGAATCTGCCTCCCATCACATTCTCTCCTTCCTTCTTCGTTTTTACTCCTCCTTAACGGAGAAAAATGTTCTGTAGGTTATGCTTAATTGGTTCGTTTTGTACGAACTTTATGTAAATATACGAACTGTATAATGCTAAATTTAAATAACTACAGAACGATAAGTAGTCTCTTCTGAAAGTTAAATAGTTACTGTACATTGCTACTAGAAGTGCACTCAAAAGTGTAAAAAAACATTAAGTAACAGGTCAATTGAAAAGTCCCCGGCCTAAAATAGTAGAACACATTTTTTTGGCAAAATTCGTTTTTTTTATTCAACATAATTCCCTTCAAGGGTGATACACTGATTATAGCGATCCTCCAACTTTTCGATACCATTTTTGTAGTACGATTTGTCCTTTGCTTCAAAATAGGCCTCAGTTTCGGCGATCACCTCTTCATTCGACGAAAATTTTTTCCCAACGAGCATTCTTTTGAGATCTGAGAACAGGAAGTAGTCGCTGGGGGCCAGATCTGGAGAATACGGTGGATGCGGAAGCAATTCGAAGCCCAATTCATGAATTTTTGCCATCGTTTTCACTGACTTGTGAGACGGTGCATTGTCTTGGTGAAGCAGGACTTTCTTTTTCTGCAAATGCGGTCGTTTCTCGGCGATTTCGTCCTTCAAACGGTCCAATAACGCTATGTAATAGTCGCTGTTGATGGTCCTTCCTTTTTCAAGGTAGTCAATGAAAATTATTCCACGCGCATCCCAAAATACAGACGCCATAACCTTGCCAGCCGACTGTTGCGTTTTTGCACGCTTTGGAGCGGGTTCATCGTGTGCAGTCCACTCCGATGACTGTCGATTGGACTTCGGAGTGAAATGATGGAGCCATGTTTCATCCATTGTCACATATCGACGCAAAAACTCGGGTTTATTACGCGTGATCATCTTCAAACACTGCTCTGAATCATCAACTCGTCGTTGTTTTTGGTCAAAAGTGAGCTCGCGCGGCACCCACTTTGCACAGAGCTTTCTCATACCCAAATATTCGTGAATGATGTGATGTATACGTTCCGTTGATATCTGTAGAGTGTCTGCTATTTCATTCAATTTCAATTTACGGTCATTCAAAATCATTTTGTGGATTTTTTTAATGTTTTCGTCCGTAACAGCCTCTTTTGGGCGTCCACTGCGTTCACCGTCTTCGGTGCTCATTTCACCACGTCTAAACTTAGCATACCAATCCTTGATGGTTGATTTTCCTGGGGCAGTGTCCGGAAATTCGTTATCAAGCCAAGTTTTTGCTTCAACTGTATTTTTTCCCTTCAAAAAGCAATATTTTATCAACACGCGAAATTCCTTTTTATCCATTTTTTTCACAATAACAAAAGTTGCTTCACTAAAAATGCTATAATTCACAAACTAATGATCCGACAGCCGTCAAATTTATAGACGCGTCTTTTGAAGGTTAGGACTAACTGAAAATCATATGGATTTAGTTCTGGTGCCGCCATCTATGTGTCAGGCCGGGGACTTTTCAATTGACCCTATACTTCAAAGGGTCGTACAGTTAGCTTACTTCAAGTCCGATTTAAAATTTTGTTTAAGCCTCTTCGCTTTTTTGGATTTACGAGGTTCCATTGAGTCAAGTAATAGAGTGAGAGGCTACGACGAACTCAAATTGCCAAGTAGATATATTTTTAGGTCCTCACCAAACATTTGAAATACTGCTGTGAGAGGTAGTTAAGAATCTCATGGGTCTTGATCTTCGGTTTCGCAGTCATTAATTTTTTCTTCTCATTAAAAGCACTGGTCATCTGATCGTTACTGTTGACACGGTCAAAAGCCTAGTAGGTCATTTTAAGATTCTTCTCATTGGTCCTCCTAGGTAGAAAAACTTAATATGAATTTTAATAAACTGAGTGAACGTTTTCTAAAAGCGTTTCTTCTACAAATATCTGAATTGAAACTACTGAAAATTGAGGGGTTTGTCTATTTCGCTTACATCATAGAAATATAAGAGCAAAAAAGAGCTTATTCAATGGCAAACATATTTGTTTTTCAACTCTATACAAATCAACATCATAAGGTTGTCAGTTCTAAGACTGGTTGGACTCGCACCTCTACTTTTTTCTATTCTGAATGAATTTTTGTATTTTTCTAAAACTAGAACATTCCACATCCTTAACTATTTGCGAACAGTAATCTGATTTAGGTTTACCTCTACCCCTCTTCCTTCTTATTTCTGCGTCCAATGTGTGGAAAGGTATTCTTTCAACCCTTCTCGTAGACATCACATTTCGAATACTTCCAACCTTTTCTTTTCTGCCGCACCTATGTTTCACACCCGTGCAGCGCCGAGCTCCAAACATACACCTTTAAAAATCTTCTTCGAATTTCTAAACTGAACGTTCGTGAGAATAGAGGTGACCTCTTTTTATTGAAGGCAACACGACCCTGCGATATCCTCTACTTTATATTCCTTCTACTCCTTGCATCCCGCCTTATCTGACTTCGTAGATACCGAAAGGCATCCACTTCTTTATTTTTTCGTCTCCTATCTTAATATTCGCTTTTTCCCTACTTTTTCTTCCCTTGCATACCAGTATTCTTGTTTATTTCTATTAGAAGCCATCTCTAACTCCTCCTTGCTAAATGCTAATACTGCTACATTATCTGCAAATCTAAGCATACTCATCTTTTGTCTGTGTATATCTATCCCTATAGTCGTACTGTCTTTAATGATGTTGACCACGTCTTCGGTAGGGTAATTCAGGGTGATATGGCCAGTCGTCAAGATGGCCAGTTGAAACAATTTCATCTTTTACCGATAGATGGCGCTATGTAATAGCACTACGCGCTTGACGTTCGCGAGAGATCGAAAGTAGTGCAGTTTGTTGTGCCAAAAAAAATTGAAAAGGCAAGTATTTTATTAGTTTTATGTTAAACCTAACTCAAAATTGTTTACAACATGTTAGTTCCTACGTTATCAACGTGATTTTATAATCGATTTTATATTAATTTTACTTTTATCTTATAGTTTGGTGTTTTGTTGTTAGTAGAACCTCAAAATCTTCAAAATTATTTTACTGTATCAGTGCTTTTGTTTGTATGGCCATCTTATCCTAAAGGTATGGTTTATATGACCATATTTTTTAAGGCTTATGTGGCTATACTATTTTTGATCGGTTGAAGTTCTTGAACTAGCCGAAGCAAATGACATTATTCTTTTTTGTTTGCCGAGCCATACTACTCATTATCTCCAACCCTTAGACAGAGCTTTTTTCGAGTCCTCAAAATCGTACTTTTATTAACAATGTCTCAAAGGAATGCTACTTCTGGGTTCAACTCTAGTGAAATATATCCATTTAATCCGTCTATTATTCCTGATTATGCTTTCATATCAGACTTCTATAAAGATCAAAATAAAGGACCAATATAACCTAACGTTTCGAATGGAAGTCATATCCCAGAACCAGTGAGTCGTGAGTCGAAGTCACCCCAACCAGGAACCTCAAAATCTGTTACAGACGCTATCGAAACTCCTTCTAAATTTTTTTGTGAATTAAGTTCCGTCCCAGAAATTGACAACACTACAAGAAAACGTGCAAAACAAGTAACAGAGATACTGACTTCAAAAGAAAGTATTAAAGAAAGAAAACAAAAAATAGAGAAGAAACAAAAAATTAAAAATCCTAAGCCTCGTTTGCATAAAAGGAAAGCAGAATCAACTTCTGAAGAAGAATGCGATTTTTGGATAGTGAAGATACAGCTGGAGAAGACTACGAATACGATTGTATAAAGTGTGGTGAAAACTACTTTAAAACTGAAAAAATCGAAGATTGGATTCAGTGTATTTACTGTCTTAAATGGATGCATGAAAATACTTGTGATACATGTGGAAAAAGGCAAAAGAAAAGACTGCAGACATAGAAAATCAAGGCAAGGGGAAAGCAAAAGGAAAAAGGACGAAGAAATAATACGGCCATCTTATACGCTTTGCTATGGCCATCTGACACGGATGGGTCGGATAAGATGGCCACTTACTTATTTTTTTTTTAATTTAATTACTAAAATGTCAATTGATAAATCGTCACCAAAGTCTGTAAAACCAAAGTTGATTAATAAAAGATTAATAATAAAGAACAGATTTTCATTTCTTTTTGTAATAATTATATAAAATTCTAGCCAGTGAGTATCCTTGTCTGACTCCCTTCCTAATATTTACTTCTCTACGTTGCTGCTCCAGCTTTATAACTGCCTGTTGCTCTTTATAAAAACTAAGTATCACTCTTCTATCTGTGTAACTCATCCCTACATTTTTAAGTATATTTAACATCTTGTCCCATTCAACATTGTCAAAACCTTTCTATACAAATAAACTAATTAATTCAATTTTATTGTTATGGTTTATTGAAATAAAATGTGCAGTTAAATTACAGTTATGAGTAATTCAGGCAAAATAACTATTGACTCACCGGACTTTCGTAACTGTGACAGTATAAAAGTTAATAGCAAAAGAATTAAAATTAATTAACCAGCCAGATAGAAGTACATACTTAAATCTAAGTATATACTTACGTTAGTATAAAATGTGGAATTACTTTGTACTCATTGAAGACTTTTTGAAATACTATTTCTCTGAAGCAAAGACCCGCTTTGTAGCAAGCAAAGTTACAACAAATGCATACATGATGAAAACATATTTGAAATATTCAGTTGCAAGATTACTACGTAGCATTCGCTCAGGCACAGAAAAGGAGCAGCAGTAACAGGGGTAATAAAGTTTAAGGCGACTTCAACGGAGCATAAATATAAGTGAACGATAAAGGAGAAGTACAATATCATTCGTCGGACACAAAAGCAGCTAATTTTACATTTGACTTGCTCCTCGTTTCTAAAAGACTACAGCTACAATTCCCAATTCTAATTGACTAAGTTTGCCGTTTATGGGAAAATCTTAGACTTAACGAACTGAGCTCATCCATACTTTAGCGCAACTTTATGTAGTTTACTGAAGTTTCGCAAATAATAAAGCGATGTCTTGACTGACTTTTGTCCGTTTAATAGACAAAATTTGCCATAATTGCCGTTTAGATAAGAACGACAAATTGCTGTTAAAAAAAAAAATAAATTCGTCTGCTTTATGGACACTCACCCATATCTACATTCTGTCCAATTGTATATTCAGATAAAAACATTTTAGGTATCGCAATCTAATGAGATGGAATGGATAGAACTAGTAGTAGTAGTAGTTTATTTAACCAAAAAATATGATTCATACGCACATACACAATAATTACTACACTTATGTTCTAAACTTGATCCTACTATCAAAATTAATAATATAAAAACAAACAAAAACAAAACAATCTTTCCTATCCCTATTTTTCCCTTTTTCCTTAATTAATCCCTATCCTTAAAATTCCCTTTAGATGGATCAGCCCCCCCCCCCCATACTGTTTTACTAACTCGTACTGTAATTTGAATTGCGTATAGGCAGCGTACGTTAACAAATTATTATAAGCGCTGGTACACTGCTACACAACCGTAATTAAAAAGCTGTGCACTTATTAGAAACGAATAAGAACAAATGACAGTTTAGTTAACAATTTATTTACTATATACAAAGCGATATTACTACGATCAAAAGCAGATTCTTAATAATCAAAATTTTTATGTACAAAGTATTTATTATCTTTACAACCTGGTGGAGTGACAAATTGTCATTGGTAGCAGAGAGGGCGGCTTTTGATAGTAAACAAGTTTAAACAACGAAAATACCATAAATGGCGTGGTGAGCGCCATCTGTAGTACGATGCTACATTTGAGAATTACGTATGCTCCAACAAGGTCCATTTAAAAATATGGATATCTACTTGCTGAAACGAATCCCGCCGTAGCTAACCTCAACGTGATATGCACGTTAGCTTAATCGAATAAAATAATTCGAAGTGGTCTGTATTCTGTCGAAACTGGCAGACGCGAATCGCGATTTCGATCTTTTTGGATCTCATCAGCGCGTCGCAGCAGCTCCACAGACCAACCTTTACCTGCTGTCTTAACAGCGCGTTTTCGAAAATACCACAAATGGCGTGGTGAGCGCGTTTGGCAGTTTCGACAGAATACAGACTACGAGGGTGGATTGATAAGTTTCCGGCCTGACCAAGAAAAACAAGGTTTTTAAAAATTTTTTTTTTTTATTTCTCAACATAATCTCCAAGGCTGATACATTTCTCATCATAGCGGTGTTCCAGTCTATTAATGCCATCTCTATAGACTGATTCGTCAAGCTCCTCAAAATAACCATTTACAGCTTCGATTACTTCTTCATTGTCCGCAAATCTCTTACCGCCAAGCCATTTTTTGAGATTAGGGAACAGAAAATAGTCACTCGGGGCTAGGTCTGGAGAGTAAGGAGGGTGCGGCATCAATTCAAACTTTAGATCGTTGATTTTAGCCGTCGCAACGATTGACGTGTGCGCTGGTGCGTTATCGTGATGAAACAAGATTTTTTTCTTCGCCAGATGAGGTCGTTTAATTTTCACCTCGTGGCTCAAACGTTGCAATAAGTCTGCGTAGTATTGACCAGTGATAGTATTACCCTTTGCAAGGTAATCAATGTATATAATACCTCTTGCATCCCAAAAAACAGTAGCCATAACCTTGTTCGCCGAAAAAATTGTTTTTGCCTTCTTTGGAGTTGGTTCCCCTGGTCCAATCCACTGTTTAGACTGTTCTTTGGTTTCAGGAGTGTAGTGGTGGACCCACGTTTCGTCAACGGTTACGAATCGACGCAAAAATTCGCTTGGATTACGCTTATACAATGACAAATTTGCGGTAGAAATGTTTTTTCGAATCAATTTTTGGTCGACTGTTAGCAAACGCGGCACCCATCTTGCACAGAGCTTTTCCATATGCAAATGTTGGTGCAAAATATGTTGCACACGTTCATATGACATCTTACAGGTCTCAGCTATCTCACGCACTTTCAATCTGCGGTCTCCCAGCACTATTTGATGAATTTTTTCGATCATATCTGGAGTTGTGACCTCAACGGGGCGTCCTGAGCGAGGCCCATCAGAGGTGCTCACACGACCCTTTTTAAACTCGGAAACCCACTGCTTAACGGTTGAATATGACGGGGAGGATGTCCCCAGTGTTGAGTCCATCTCTTTTTTAATTTCCTTCGGCGTTAACCCCTTCAAATAAAAGTATTTGATGACAGCACGATTTTCCTGCTTTTCCATTTTTACGAAAACCACAGAGGCGTCTTGTTCAGCGTGCTGTCAAACCTACACTAGCAAGGAGATCGGGCTGAAACTATAGCTACAAGCTATCCAAGGATGGTACTATAGAATGTCACCTCAAGGTAGGCCTAGTGGCGTCATCTCTTGGTTAGGCCGGAAACTTATCAATCCACCCTCGTACTTCGAATTATTTTGTAAGTTTAAACAAGTTTTGTGGGGTCGTTCGGGTACCGAGGTCGGCGACACGATCTGACCAAAATTTCCGAAAAAGCATCAATGACAGTTATCATATCTAAAATACTTTGTAACAATTATAAGACGCAACGTCAGCATGCAACGCATGTAAGAATATTAATATTATCAGAAAATTGCATTGTTCTGATATTAATTAGCTTACTAAGATATTGAATAAGAATTGTAATGTTAATAATTGAAATTATTTTAAATCAGTTGTTGTTCCATTTTCAAACTGTTAACATCTCGATTGATTGACAAGTAAACGCACATAGTGTATTATTGTTTTTCATTCGACGGGGCAGCAACTCATNTTGTAATGTTAATAATTGTAATTATTTTAAATCAGTTGTTGTTCCATTTTCAAACTGTTAACATCTCGATTGATTGACAAGTAAACGCACATAGTGTATTATTGTTTTTCATTCGACGGGGCAGCAACTTATTTCCGTGTACCCAAATAAATTTTATGATGTGCTAATAAAGCTGCGACCCTTGCAAACATGGAAAAAATAACGTTGAACATTCTTTCTTGAATAACGAGTTGAGATGAAATTTTATCAAACTACCTATAATCACTTGAAATAAACATAAAGGAATATATAAACATAAATGAATTTGAACACGTACTATTCTTCCAACATTTTGCCATTCTCACATCCTCCTAATACATGCTGCAAGCTGTTTTCTTCCCTTTCACATATCCTACATTGTCTTTCTTCCTCTATTTTCCAATATATAGAGTTGTTCGGAAAGTTATTTCGTTTCTTTTTTGTGGAAATGAAAGACAGTTTTCGTATAATAAACAAATACTTTATTAAATTATATATTGACCGTTCTGGTCCAACACCTTTTGCCATCTTTCTGGTAGTAGCATAATTCCACGCTCATAAAATTTTTGGTCTTTGCTGGCAAAAAACTGATCGAGGAGGTTTTTGACCTCCTCATTTGAGGTGAAGGTTTTACCGTCTAAAAAATTTTGGAGTGACCGGAACAAATAATAATCCGATGGTGCCAGGTCTGGAGAATATGGTGGGTGTAGCATTGTATCCCATTCAAGCTGTAAAAGCTTTTGGCGAGTGACCAAACTTGTGTGAGGTCTCGCGTTGTCTTGGTGAAACACTACACCTTTCCTGTTGATTAGTTCTGACCTTTTCTGTTGAAGTGCATCATTCAGTTTGTCCAGCTGATGACAGTAGACTTCCGAATTAATCGTTGTGTTATCCGGTAAAAGCTCAAAAAAAACGATTCCTTTAAAATCCCACCAAACAGACAGCATCACCTTTTTTTGGTGAATATCGGCTTTGGAAATGGTTTGAGCCGGTTCATCTTTTTTGCTCCATGACCTCTTGCGTTTGACGTTGTTGTATACAACCCATTTTTCGTCCCCAGTGATGATGCGCTTCAAAAACGGATCATTTTCGTGACGTTTGAGAAGCGAATCGCAGACGTCAATGCGGCGACACAGATTTCTCTCTGTGAGAACATGGGGAACCCATACATCGAGCTTCGAGGATAATCCCAGGCCTTTCAAGTGGTCATAAACTGTTGAATTTGATAAATTTAACCTCAATCCGATCTCACGTGTTGTTATTCGCCGGTTCACATCAACTAATGCCTTTATCGCGTCTTTATCAGCTTCAACCGGCCTTTCCGAACGTGGTGCATCTTCGACATCAAAATTGCCGGATCGAAATTTAGCGAACCAGTTCTGGCACTGGCGTACTGTCAACACACCTTCTTCTTCAAAAGAATACAATTAAATCCTCTGTCGGGAAAAAACGAAATGACTTTCCGAACAACCCTATACATCACTTCTATTTGCTTTTTTTCTACATATCCCCGTATTTACTCCCCATCAAACACAATACTCCTCACCATCACATTAAATAACATCACTCTCCTACCCTAGTCTTCCTTACGTAATTCCTGCCATAAACCCTATAACCTTCCCATTATTGCCCTCCCTTTAGCGATTTGGTTTGTAATATGCACTTCATCTCTATTGTTGTCACACAATAAACATCCAAGATAAGTATACTTCCTCACTTTTTTATCTCTTCTCCTCTCTAAACTATTTTTTTGTCTCTCCTATCCTTTTTCCCCCTATTCTCTTCAACTTCCATAATCTTCGACTTTTCACTTCTCAACTCCAGCCCTTCCCTTATCAAGTCTAGATGGAGTAGGTATATTCTTATCTTTCTGTCAGATCGGTATAATATCTTTTTTATGTATTAGGTTTTTAATACATAAAAAGTTTAATTCAATGGCACCCTCATTCCATTCGGTGTTATCTCATTAAATACCATGTATGCATACTTATCTATGTAAAGGCAGCAAAAATCATAAGGGGATAAACATGAAAATTGCCCCCTTTATCGAATTTTTGATAGTTAGTTTTTTATTATTATTATGACAATGACATGAGAATTGTCTCAAAGGTAATCGACTTAGTTGTTGCTGTTTTAGCTTCTCAATATGTACAATCTAATGCCAAAATGTCTCTGAGTTTTGTTAAATTACGAAGGCTATTAAGATCATTGATTTACTTTTTGCATAATATCAGTGCCATTTCTTTTCGTATAATAGATATGACTAGTTCATAGTGATTATATTTCCAATATTATTCAATGATAAAAAGAGATAAAAAGTTATACAGTTACAGAAAAAAATGATAGTTAAGAGGTTATGATTGGTGTTGACGCCTAGTTTGACGAACTTTGTTGTTTTATGATTAAAACCTACGTTTGTTTTTTAATGTTGTGTTTATTCAAACTCAAATAAAAACCTAACGCTAAAAAATATTAATATTACTTAACTGTTATGTTACGAAAAGCTTGTAATTATGGTTGACTAGTTCTGATTATTCTGATTGATTGTCAGATTGATCGTCTGTGATTGTCTAAGATTGTTGGTGATTGTCACTGATGATTGTCACTTTTCCTGAATATGAAAAAAAAACTTTAAAAACTTTTGGGTGTTTCATTCCCACCAGCCACTAATGCTGGTGGGCGGGCAGTCCCTCCGGACTACGCCGGAAGGTAGGGCGGAAGGCCCTCTTCAGCCTGCTTTCAGGAATCGTGGGAATGGGTGGGTGGTGGTTCGGGTGAGAAAGATGAGACGGACGAAATGAAGACAGAAGAGAGTGAAAGATTATCTGTGGAATATTACTGCCTCAGCATTTGCCTAAGTGATCCAAGGAAACCACAGAAAAACTTGGACCAAGGCAGACGGACCCGGAATCGAACCGGCGTCCTCCCGAATGCTAAGCAATGGTCTAGACCTCTAGGCCATGCCGCTCGGTCACTGAATATGATGATTCATGTGCCTTTATGCTTTTTTCGGATATTAACAACAATTGTGTTAAGAGGGAGAGTAGGTGGAGTTAGTAAGGTTTAGAAACATTATTTGGATTAGGAATAGAAGAAACAGGGTGGTTGGTCCGAGATAAGCAAGTGGGGTGTAAGGGGTGCGGTTCGATAAGAAGTGAAAGGGAGAGATGTGTGTACGTGCGAGTGTCCAGCGTGCAACAATTCTAGGTATCAGATGTCAATGATTTGAAGGTGATCGATTGTATCGACTATTGCACACTAACGAAAATAATAATAGATTTTATGACTTCAAAAATAAAGATAAGGGATACGAACTATTTGAAATAGTATGATGTTAGGATAAACCCTTAATGACACACCTATTAATAGTCAATATTACAATAGAAAAGATACCTCTAGTGAACTAATTGTTTCCAAAGTAAACAAAATAACATAGTCATTAACCTAAAGTAAAAGTAACTTATTTTAAATAGCTAAGAACCCCAATTACAAAATTACAACTAAAAGCTATAACGAAACAATGGGTACAGGATATTGACACTCAACAATTGGAAACAGTAATCATTAAAAAGTGACTCTTTTAACAAAAAATAATGGTTCTCTTCTAACTTCATCTAATCCATTGAAAGTTTTGAATAAATTATACATTTTTAAGAGGGAGTTTCAAAAACCATTATTTCATAATTGCGTTTGGAAAAAAAACATCATCACAGCAAAAAGATAACAAAGAATAACCAGTTGAATTCACACCGTATGAGGTGTCTATCAGTTGTCTCATCTGGAACCCTTCGGTTGCCTATACAGTAGCATTCAATTACGTTTCTCAGGAAAAGGTTCCCTCTGATGAGTGGATTCTGATAAGAACCTTTTAACGATCCCGTCATAGACGTTTGCAAAAAGATATATTATGAAAAAGAAGTTGCTGAAATATACCTGTCTTGGTGCATTTTACTTTGCTGTTTTATTATTGTCAGAGAGTTCCAAGCTCTCTCCTAATCAGGAGAACTTAGGACCCTCTGGCTGAGTATCCCGAGATAAATTCTGTTTCTGGTTGTCTTTTGGTTCATTGTTGAACAGTTAACCTATTTGTTTCATTCATGAGCTTCTGTAGTCGGCGACGACCACTGAGGTAGCTTAGGCCTGATGATCAATGTTTTAATGAATGAATCTGGTTAAGTTTTTTCTAAAGATAATGCTTTAAATAAATGATTTTCTTTTAATACACTGTTTTTCTGATATATATTTTTTTTTATATAATTTTGATATTTGAAGCATATTTTTTAAAAATAATTCTTTTCCAAATAGTTTTAATCAAAATCTCCGAATAACTAATTTCAATTGATTTTTAATGAATTTAAAGCATAACTGCTGCAGATGACGTGTATGACGGTCTCCCTGGTTTCCAGGTACGTCGTAGACCGGCGCTGGTTGCATATTCATGTCCAGCGACCCTCAGAACCCCCAAGTATTTGGCGGATTATGGGATTTATTTCTATCATTACCTATTTCTATCACTACTAACCGATTTTTTTATAAAAACTTTGCAATGCAGTTATACGGCTGCATTTTTATTATGCACCGATGCATTTTTGATGATGAAATGTTTATAATGTTTGTAGGTAATCTTATGAATCGAATGCAGAAAACTGTATCTCGATCTGACATACTGCAAAGAATTTGAAGGTTCAGTGCTTTATCCCTGTCTAATGTAATACGAAATCATCTAGTATGAAAAAAATTAACCACTGGCAACACTGACTGGGGTACAATTGTCTAGCATTCGTAGGATGTTGTTGTACAGTTCGGAAGAAGAGGTAGAGTTTATTTGTGTGGAAGAGTTGTGTCATTTCAGTTAAATGCCAAGCAGCACATACAGAATATAGTCCTAAACCAGGGATACCGAACCTTTACGTATCGACGAGTCATATTTATAAAGAAAAGTTTAATCACGTCATAGACGTGCCATCAAATAATTTTCTCTATATTTATTGCAAAAATAATAATAATAAATAATATTAACTCAAAATTCTTTATTTCCTGCAAAAAAATAGGAACATTTTGCAATGTTTAAATTATACGTGCAATTAAAATTAGAGTAAAATTAGTGTGACTTCTGTTGTTGCAGATTAGATAACAAATAACTTATGTTAGGGTTGTACGATGCTACTTTTAGCAGAATGCTAGTGTGCAATAGTCAAACGGTTTCTGAAAATTCCTTGATTAAAGAATCACAGAAACAAATTCTTCAGTAACTTGGTCTTCGTCTGGTTTCTCGTGTATTTCTAAATTGTTGTTACATTTTTTCAAATTTGGAAAATACTTGTACTGTTCGTTTCAAGAAGTTAGAGAAATGCCCCTTCCCTTTATTAGGATGCGCTGTAGCATAATTTCAAATTCAATCATATTTGTCTGCGGAGCTCATTTCTCCACTGATCATCGGGCGAGAACTAGACAAAAGTGTACAGTACCATTTGCAAAATTATTTAAACTGCCTCGTTAAAATTTAAAAATATGCTTTATTTAAAAGCATATTTAGCCAAAAATAATAACAAGTGAATTAGCTTAACGTTCTACACACCTATAAAACTTTTGCTTTGTTTTCTATTGTTAATGTGTATACATTTTTGTTTTAAGAAATTGCTAAACATTTTCGTCTAGTACTGTACAGTTCTAGCCGATCTCCTAAGACTACCCATCGAGAGCTCTGCTCGTTCAAGCTTGTTGCAACTATTTCTGTCTTGCTCACGCCTAGTGTGTATTCTTTCTATCATCGCGCATATTTCTTCAAGGTCACAATTCTAACAAATTGGAATAGATTGTAGTTTCTATCACAGATTATGTCGTTCCTGAAAACTGGCAGTTTAGCCCCAAAAGCGCGAATGACATCTCTCATGACGATAATTGTTTTATTTATGCCTTGAAGCTTTACGTTTAAATTATTTGACGTGACGTGCCCAAAATATTGTGTTGCGTGCCACTAATGGCATCGCCATCCCTGTCCTAAACAATAGCTGATAAATAAAATACGTTAAAAAATCAACAGATTTAAATTATTTCCTGCTACTTTGTAATATATTTCCATTATTTTTGAAGAAGACATAACAAATATGTCACAATCACAAGCAATAAAATTGTTATTTTGATGTGAAGTATTAGCTTCTTTATGTACCGTTCGTATATTGCACAATACTTTTCATTTCAAGTTTTCGTTATTATGAATTGTTATTTATTTCTTACGTTCTTTCTCACAGAAACTTCAAAGTGTGAAGGACCCGACTAAAGGGAAGGCACTTAACTTATGGAGAAAGGAACGAGCTCGTTGTAGAAATGATTGCCGAGCAACAATATGAAAGCGTTCTTTACGAATTATGAATTATATACGTACGTAACACGAGCAAAGCACGCAAGCATTCATACAATAGCGCAGCGGATCTCTTGCATAATTTGTCGCTTTAATTTGGACTTGGAAATGCAAATTGTTTACCACCACGTAAAACAGCAAATGCTAGCTATACGTGTAGATAGTGAAGCGAATGAAACAAACTGTTCGGTTAGGTCGTTGTTCATTACTGAAAGCGTGTTTAAAACAACAGAAGCTAATGCTAATTACTATGATGACATAACTATCAAATGAGTACCTAGTCCGATGATATGTAAATGGTACTTATTCTACTGTTTACTGTACAAGACGGTTTATAGTACTGCTTATATTTTGTATGATAAAGGTTATTGTTTAAATCTGGATGTTGATTATGGTGGTTACTATACCGAAATGAATAGCTGCTTATGTATACCCACCTGCAGAAAATCAACAACACTAATTCAGAAAATATTAGTTTCAGCGAATAGGTGGGGGCGCTGGCAAGAGAAAGAAAAGTTTGCTTCAATCGACCATGTGTGTTTCGTACTGAAAGAACATTTGGACACATTAGTAAAACCAGTGACGTGCTTTCTACCTTAGACACCTGAGAAAACGTTACAACTTTTGGGTGTTTCATTCCACTGGTTACTAATGGTGGGCAGTCCCTCCGGACTATGCCAGAGGGAAGAGAGGAAGGCCCCATTCATCCTCCTCTGAGAAATCATGAGAATGGAAGGGTAGTGGTTGGGGGAATACTACTGCCCCAGCATTAGTCATTTCCTCCCGAACGCTAAGCAATGATCTAAACCTCTAGGTCATGCCGCTCTGTGCACATATTTGAAAAGTGTTAATCGTCCTTAAATAGTAATCAAAGTGGATTCTGTGCGCTTCCGGGAAACCAATAGAGACCTACAGACCTATAGAGACGCGAAAGAAGCGAGTCACCACAATGCCCCTCTCCCAGTTACGACGAAGGTGTATGGAGGAGTAATGTTACGATCAAGATGTTGAGATATGCTCTGAAGGCGAGAAGATAATGATAGATCTCCGACATCTCCACGCTCCTTTTTGTGAGAAAGAAGCGAACATGGTGCTTACATGTGTATGTGATTGATGCAAGGATGTGTTGCTTAGGGTGTAATTGAGGAGAGGATGTGTCCATGTGTTTTGCTTATTTCTGGAGTCCTGCGTGTACCTCGGCGTGGTGAATGCGGAGATGCGAGATAGGTTTTCAACAGCAAATTCGGGCCTGGGAATTGAAAAAGGCTGAGACCACTTTAGCAAATGCGAAGCGCTAGCAAGAGAGAGAAAATAGTTTGTTTCGATTGGTCGTTTGTGTTTCTGGACTCGTCAGTAAGGCTAGTGACGTGTTCTCTGCATTGGACACCTGAGAAGTGTTAATTGCGCTTATATACATAGTAACTAAAGTGACTTCCTTGCGCTTTCGAAACGAAACGATTAGAGAAGCTGTGGTTACCTGATGAATGCTGCCGAAACATAGTAAAAACATAACAGCTGAAGGTTTAACATGCAGCACCTGCTGCCTTGTAAAGTTTATCCACGCTCAAAACCACGTACAACGTAGTTGTAGTTACCTGGTGGGTTGATAGGAAAATAATTCTCTTGTTCTGAACATTCCTAAACCATTTCCAGTGTCTAATCTATCCGAATACCTTTCGGGACCCCAACTAACGTGAGCATTATGGCTACGCATACACTTGTACATGTAAGCCTCTAATAGGCTGCCTACTTACGCTGTGATCTACCACTTCAAGATACACCCACTGCCCATTCACCCACTATATCATAACAATCACAGCTGCATTGGTTGAGGAACCGAATTCCCACATCAGTCACTCACATTCGCCTTGGATTCATTAGCATCGCTGCCTGTTGGGTATTTTGTTTGGGTGCTCATGCGGCTTGCAGAACACACCCGGACAGGTGCAGTGCCATGCACGACAGTTACTTCTAATACCACACTGTCTCCAAATACGAAGTTATGGTGAAGCTAAGGGACCCTCGGACATACAGATGGGAAGCAGTCTATGGTACCCGTCAGCTGTATCCTCGGGAGACGCGTGAAGCTCTTGAGGGGAAATAGAAAATAGGACATACCCGGAAGACTGGTATGGGAGGGTATGCACTCCCCAAAGACAGCTAACAAGCCGAAGTAGAGGCAATCTCTGTGCGGTCACTTAATCCTTCAGTAACTACTACATAGGAACCTCAATAGACACGCAAAAGGGGTCACAGATTTACCAGTTATGAAATTTTAGGTTTTTTTTGGATTTTTAGAAATTTAACTTTCAAATGTTTTTTTATTTGCTTTATTGTGAGACCCTTTACAAAATTAGTTTTAGTGGGATCGATCACAGGGGTAACACTTTTTCAAAGTTCACATATTTACATCGGTGAATAATGTACTTGACTAACCTTTTCGTACAGTAGTGGAATCAGTGGTCAGCTGGGTAGGACTTAGGGTAAGGAGAAAAGGAAGTAAAGTCTCTATGCTTTATTATTTTTATAATGAGCGCGTATGGATATATCTGCTAGATATACAAAGGTTTCTAGTGTTGAAAAAACGGAAAAGAAAGAAAAGCAAATATTGTAATACGATAAGTTTCACAATGAGAATGCAAAAATGAACGTAAATTCTTTGATTGTAATGTCTTAAAAAAAAAAGCACGCTACTGAAGTGAAACTTCTTCAAACATACCAGGATAGGGATTAAAGAATTGGTTCAATGGTATTATTTGTACACTGTGAATTTAAATTTTACACTATACATGCCGGAGTTGCCTGTAACGAGCGTTGCATTGAAGCGCGTTCACGGCTCAAGCGATCCCCACTACGAACTCGACTACGTGGCCGAGTAGAGGGGGGACATCCGTTGCATGATTTCGTTACATAGCAACTCGCATGAAACGAACTTACCCTACCGTGCGTAAAGAAGTTTCACTTCAAAAAAATAATTTTTAGCTTTAGAATCATCGTCACAACGTTGACAACACCAGAAAATGTTTTATTACATGTTGATATATACAAAAATTTGTTTTCCATCCTAAAGAAACCTATAAGAACGAAAAACATGTTATTATACTTGTAAGTTTTAGATGTTTCGATAAGGTCGGCGTTTCGTGTCGGTATACACATTTAAAACAACGACATTTAATCGCTATTCAATCCACTTAATTGCAATAAAGTGGCGAGATTCGATATGCATCGGGGGCAGTTTATAAAAGGGGAGTTTAATTACCTTTTTATACTACCATTAGCACAATGAGCTAGTTAAACGTTTTGTTTTGCATATGTAACAATCGAGCACGAAAAGCTGCAATAAATAATCCAAAACTGGAAGGACTCATCTGTTTAAATAATCCAAGGATGATGTAAACATTGTAATTAGAGAAATTGATTGTAACTGGAAGATTTACATTATAGTAGGAGATATATAATTGTTGTTTGAGTACCTTCAATATGCTCTATCTACTCTATGTATATAATGTCATATTCAATTCAGAAAAACCGACGTTCTCAAATACATCTAGCGAATTGACAACAGACTAGTGGCGCAACGAAATGTGACCTATGATTTCAAAGGAATAAATTATGAGTATTTTAGAGCAAAGTAGGTCGGAAGATCCTGTTCAGTATCTTTTTAAGAATTATGGGGATAACCGGATAGTGGGGAGAGACGGATAAGACATATGAAATGAAAAACCCGAATATTTACCTAAATAATAAAAGAAACCCATAGAAAAGCCTAAACCAAGGCTATAGTGGACACCGAATTGAACAGTTTGTAAAGACAGGCTATGATTCAGCTCATGGAATTTAGAATAAGGAGACACATCTACGGAACGAAATTTAAAGCGTTAAAAGTACTTTTCCTACCACTTGGAGTACGTAAAGGGGATAAATTGAATTATCAAATAACTAAACGTTTAGAAATCTGCTCCTCTACGGATATGTAATTCATCCTGTTGTCATGTCATCGTGTGGCAACGCTGATACATCACTCAACGATCTGACAAAAAAGCTAATAACATACAAAAATATAGGCCAAGAGTAGAAAGATATAATTATAACAACTTAAAGCTAACGATCAAAAGTATGAGAATCAAGCATGCACAAATACAAACACAAAAAAGGTCAAATGGAGAAACGGTAAAGCGAGACTTCCACTGACACGGCGGTGAGGCGGAAATGCCTTCCGGTTTTCACAGCTAGACAGTTTGCTTACCATAGGGTAGTAAAGTTGGTTGTCGGTTTACTCCCTCTTTCTAGACTGGGTAGGTGAAATGTCGGAGCGTATCGGTACTGAAAAAACTTTAAAAAAAACTTTTAGGTGTTTCATTCCCACCAGCCACTGACGCTAGTGGGCGCGCAGTCCCTCCAGAATACGCCGGAAGGTAGGGCAGAAGGCCCTCTTCAGCCTCCTTTCAGAAATCATGGGAATGGGTGAGTGGTGGTACGGGTGAAAAAAAAATTAGACGGTCGAAATGAAGACAGAAGAGAATGAAATATTATCTGTGAAATATTACGGCCAAAGCATTAAGCAAGTGATCCAAGGAAACCACTGAAAAACTTGGACCAAGGCAGACGGACACAAAATCGAACCAGCGTCCTCCCGAATGCTAAGCAACTGTCTTAAACCTCTAGCGCATGCAGCTTGGTGTCGGTACTGAGGAAAGCGTGACCATTCACAACCCCAGTACCAAGTAAGGGTTGAAGAAAAGTGGGGTTGAGAGTGGGATTGTAAGGGAAGGGCGGAAACAGATTTGGTTTTTTAATGTGGACTTCGCTGTGGAAAAGGAAAATATGGAAGGTGAGAAAAAACTAGGCATACATGAAAACATACAAATTAAAAAAAAAAGAAGCGTGTTTCTGTGTTAAAAATTAACTAAGCATAAAATAAAAACGTTAAGGGAAATGATAAAAAAGAAACACAAGTAAAAAACAGAAAGGAACATCAGAGGGCAACTACCGCCGAATAAGGAAGTGACATAAGTAAATAATAGTCTAAAGAGGAAAATAAAATAAAGATGAAAAAAATAAATTAGCGAAAAGATAAAATATAGGGTTGTTCGGAAAGTCATTTCGTTTTTTTTGTGGAAATAAAAGACAGTTTTCGTATGATAAACAAATACTTTATTAAATTATATATTGACCGTTCTGGTCCAACACCTTTTGCCATCTTTCTGGTAGTAGCATAATTCCACGCTCATAAAATTTTTGGTCTTTGCTGGCAAAAAACTGATCGAGGAGGTTTTTGACCTCCTCATTTGAGGTGAAGGTTTTACCGTCTAAAAAATTTTGGAGTGACCGGAACAAATAATAATCCGATGGTGCCAGGTCTGGAGAATATGGTGGGTGTAGCATTGTATCCCATTCAAGCTGTAAAAGCTTTTGGCGAGTGACCAAACTTGTGTGAGGTCTCGCGTTGTCTTGGTGAAACACTACACCTTTCCTGTTGATTAGTTCTGACCTTTTCTGTTGAAGTGCATCATTCAGTTTGTCCAGCTGATGACAGTAGACTTCCGAATTAATCGTTGTGTTATCCGGTAAAAGCTAAAAAAAAACGATTCCTTTAAAATCCCACCAAACAGACAGCATCACCTTTTTTTGGTGAATATCGGCTTTGGAAATGGTTTGAGCCGGTTCATCTTTTTTGCTCCATGACCTCTTGCGTTTGACGTTGTTGTATACAACCCATTTTTCGTCCCCAGTGATGATGCGCTTCAAAAACGGATCATTTTCGTGACGTTTGAGAAGCGAATCGCAGACGTCAATGCGGCGACACAGATTTCTCTCTGTGAGAACATGGGGAACCCATACATCGAGCTTCGAGGATAATCCCAGGCCTTTCAAGTGGTCATAAACTGTTGAATTTGATAAATTTAACCTCAATCCGATCTCACGTGTTGTTATTCGCCGGTTCACATCAACTAATGCCTTTATCGCGTCTTTATCAGCTTCAACCGGCCTTCCCGAACGTGGTGCATCTTCGACATCAAAATTGCCGGATCGAAATTTAGCGAACCAGTTCTGGCACTGGCGTACTGTCAACACACCTTCTCCATACACATCAGTCAATTTCTTTCTGGCTTGAACAGCATTTTTACCCTTTCTGTAGTAAAACAGTAAGATATGTCGAAAATGCTGCTTATCGCTCTCCATATTTAAAAGGGCACCAACCAAAAACTACTGCGTAGAATTAATTGGAATTTTTCACACACAAGCCTTGCTATATGAGCTCTCAAAGCATATAAAAATTATACAGCTTAAATGTGAAGTTGGGTGTAAAAAAATACAATTAAATCCTCTGTCGGGAAAAAACGAAATGACTTTCCGAACAACCCAATAGATAGAAGAGAGTTGTTGTCATACACCTAATACTCCTATATTGCTAGTCCCCGTAAGTGGCGGCGTTTTCGAGCAAGAGAGACAGCAACTACATACTTTTTCTCACTCGTTTATACTTGATGTGTTATGCGCCCTCATCTCTCAAAGCTTATAATATAATTAGAGTAGATTAGTTTTCGTATGCGTGGTAGCTTCTCGGATATGCGCACAACGTTCAAAGTCTAAATGAGGAAGACAGACTTATATATGTCTGCACCGTTGGTTCGGCATCTTTTTCTAGGTCCCTACTAGCAATTTAGGAGTACTAAGTATATGGTTGTTGTGTACAGGTTAGTTTGTAGCAAAGGGTGGGTTGGGTAGTTGCACAAGGGAATTAGGGTGCGACGTCATGGGGAAAACCAGTAATCAACGAAGATGGTCGGCGAATTCGTGACCTAAGTTGGCTGAGGGTTAATAGCGGGCACAACCGGTGTGCCAACGACAGCCAGATAGGAAAAACCCTTGTATCTTTCAGTAATTGCGTTCGAGGAATCGGTTTCACCATAGTGTAAGTATCAACGCTAAAAGTGAATCGTACACTGATATTTAAGTGTAAAGCACTATCGCTATTTTGTCTGTGATTTTTATTATAGTTGTCAGTTGACGTCGACCGTTTCCAAATCAATAATCCAGCCAAACAGCACTTTTAAAAGATTGGAATTTCAAACTGTAGACTTATTTTCGTCAATATAAAATAAAGCTTATACTCTTTGGAATAGTAGTAGCTTCCTACAGATCCAAGAATTTTTGGAATTAGATTGAGAAACTGTTCAAATTTTTATGTCCTCTCTTAATTTTCTAACCAAAAAGTCAACTCTAAGATGTATTAATCTTGTTTTTTTAGACTCCACAATCCAGACCGACAGACCACAACGTTCGGAATTACACCAAAAACTAAAATATATTTTAGCTTAGCTCGAGATTCCTAATCATCATTATCATTTTTATATGTTTTAAAAAAATCGAAACAATAATACAATTGAATTTGATATTTGCAGAGTAGAAACAAATGCTTATCGTTTTATTCTGTTTGATTCCATTGAACCATTGTTTTCAACACGAAAAAGTTGCTTCTAACTTCCTTATTATTAGATTAATAAATTGCTCCTTTGATGAAACTAGGTTCATTAACTATCAAACGTAACAATAATTAAAACCCCCTTTAACTTAAGGCAGAATAGATGATATATATATATATAATTAATTACGAAGGTTGTAAAGTAAATACGCAGGATAGACTAAAAGAGTAATTTCACATAGATATAAAGACCATATAGTCCATTTTATATTTAACTGTATATAGCCTAACGTATCTTCAGTATAAACCATTCTATGACCCCCTATTAGGAGCTCAGAACTAATAAAAGAAGTCTCTTTTGTATGTCTGAATAATTTGATGGTCATGACGTCTTGTATATTGGAAATAATAAAACATGATGAGTGAATTCAAATCTGGGACCTAAACTAGACTCTATTTCGTTGCAGCTTTTTCAATAGACTAAGTTTATCATTAATATGTATAGTAGGTACTAATTAAGTTTTGTTATGTGAAGCGTGGCCATCGTGCTACAGATGGCGTTTACTGCGCCATTTGTAGTATTTTCTAAAACCCACTCTTAAGACAGCAGGTAAAAGTTGGCCTGTGTTCTGTCCGAGCTGCCTACGACGCGCTGATGAGATCCAAAAAGATCGAAATCGCGATCCGCGTCGGGCAGTTTCGACAGAATACAGACCACTTCGAATTATTTTATTTGTCCTTGACTTGTTCTTGATTTTTTTACTCTTCCTCAATGTTTACAATGTTTATTTAAAAAGATACCACAGTGGATTTTATTTGATATTAATCTTTGTTTTTAATCATAATTTTATTAATTGTCAATTACTTTTGCGCAGTACTTATTAAATTATTAAAATCACGATATTGTTCATAAATCATGTGAATTATAAAGCATTCTAGTGATTAGAGGAGCAATGCGACGAGGACAATGTTGTTTTAGATTACAGAAACGTGTCCGTTTATCTGCATGTGTGAAAGATTTAAATGCAAGCAAACGCCATTCGAACATAATGTGGAACTGGAAATTAATAAATTATGTTCAAGCTGAAATGATTGGCCTATTAATTATTATGAACTACGATATAAAGGGATCGGCGATCCGCGCAATATAATGCATAGCCCTATATTACATTTAGCTTTGTTAGTAAATTATGCAAACACGTACCTACTGGACAATTTTTATTCGCAATAGAAGAAATGGGTATTTAAAATTCACGAATAGAAGTTTAGGATTAACACAAATAATTGATCATACACACATTGTTGAACTGGGTGGTAACTAAAAATCAACGAGCTTATCATCATAATCTCGCAAAATCATACGGAAATGTTTTGGAGCAGCTAAAGAAGAGGACTCAAGAAGGATAACGCACAACAGGAAAATAAGGACACTTTTCAGACAACATACAAGCGGAAACTAGAAGCAGAAGATTAATTGTAGGAAAAACCGGCATTAGAACGGATAAACCCTATCCCAAACATAGCAAGGGAACTCGATAGGAAGGCAATTACGAGACAGGTTGAAAAAAAGGCTGGAATGTTAAAAAAGAAATGGCTAAGCTGATTATCACAAAAAAATATGAAAAGAATACGATGTAGTGGAAGAAGCGCGTTATTGAAGCTGAGCAGGTATAAGAGGAATTTCCCCCCGGCGTCCCAGATAAATAAATAATTAAATTGTATATGTATAAAACATAATCAGTTGACTCCATTTCAACGCATGTAAAAATTAGGTAGCATTTGAAAAGAACTTTATTAAGTTTCATTCGAATTAACTGATGCATAGCAAGTGGATTGTACCACCGACCTCCACACTGGAGGAATCTGGTGAGTACGTAGAAGGAATAGACTTTTTAGGATTCTTTTGGAACTTATAGGTAGTATGAAATGTTATGATTGAGGATAGGTAGAAGGGACGGGAAAAATAAACTTCACTAACATGTAAATTTTCTAAACCTTTGTCTTATTGTGGTTACACAACGTGAACTTTACCAGAGTTTTGTATGTTAGTTATGACAAACATAAGTAATCGTATTTTTTAAAATGATGATCAAGAGAGGACCCGCTGATGATCTTGATAGCTCCCGAATTTTCCACTCCAACGATTTGTTTTTCAATTTTCTTATGTTAAATGTATGAATCATAATATAGTAATTGTTATACTGTAAATGACGTGCTAGCCTGTCTAGAGGTATCCTAAAGTAAAGGTATCTAGGAAGTCAAATATGTCAGGAAGGAAGGAGTAGTAGACATATAAAGCAGTCGCCTTCTATGCTCGAGAACAATTAATTTACAAATTCGAAAAAAAATTGTTAAGGATGTATGTTTGGAGCGCGGCGCTGTAGGGGTGCGAAACATGGGCGGTGGGTGCGGTGGAAAAGAAAAGGTTACAAGCATTTGAAATGTGGTAATACTGGCAAATGCTGAGGATACCGTGGATAGAGAAGGTTGTTAGAAATGAAGGGGTACTTGAAAGAATAGGATAACACAGGACTCTATGGAAGTCAGTAGGAAGAAATAGGCGAGATAGATTCGCAGGCGCCTTCTCAGGCATTAAGATCTAGTCAGAGACATAGGAAGGGTAGAGGTAGACATAGATTAGATTACTGTTCGCAAGTAGTTAGCCCATTAACGCCCAAATTGTTTATTTTATTTATTTTGGATATTTTTTGACAAATCCTTAGTCCTGTTAGATTGTAAAAAGAATATATATCATGGGTTCTACGACTACAAGCAGAGAGCCATGTGAATGGGGTATTCCCATATAAAATTACTAAGGTCAAAATGAATATTTATTTAATGACATAAATGTATTTGGTGAAATGAGGATCTATAAAACATATATATATTTTGACAACGAAAAAAAAATAGAAGTATTCTGTATGATATGAAAAGAAGCAAGGAAATCATAAAGCTACATCACATTTCACGGAATAACTTCTTTTGATTTTAGAATATCTGTTGTGTGATAGTACTGTACGCAGTATGGCAGCTGTTAGATCTTCCTATTCAGAAAAATAATGTCTTTCGGACCTACTTGACAACTTTTAGTTCATCTATGGAAAACTTGAACTCAAAGACTTAAACTAGTGTTAAATTATTCAATTTCATGACCAGAATTTCCCATCTTTTTGAGCTATGTCTTGAACTTCCCTCCATCTTGTGTAGTTAAGGATGTGGGATGTTCTAGTTTTAGGGAAATGCGAAGATTACCTTAGAATAGGAATATAATACGATGATAATGTAAGTAATGATATAAAAATATCAACGTTTTATAATTTGTTGACATGTTGTAAAATGCATTTGTTCCTGCTATCGTTTCTAAACTGTTCTTGCCGTTTAGTTGATTTCGGGTCGGAAATGTGTCACGACTCGAGAACGCTACTAATTGCCACGGCCGACAAAAAGTGCAAACAAGCAACAAACAGAACAACGACAACGCAGAGGTACAGAAGAAGTTAACTCGATCTTGCCTTTCGAGCTGCTTGTCAACCGCGGAGGTTGGAGTAATTAAATTTTATATTCACCACCGTCTACCGACCACAATTTAATCGGAACACCTCTACTCCACACGCGGTTTATTTCGTAAATTTTAATGTCAGAATTTACAACATATTTAAAACAATTCACTATCTACGAAGGCAACACACATTGAAATTAAATCGAAAGTTAGATTCACATTCTGAAAAAGAAAGACAACTGAGTAAATGTGCAATAACGTTAGAAATATAAAATCTCCTAATCTACCACTTTTACAAAGGGTCCGCAGTTTTGACGATATACAGATGTAGGTTTTAATTTGGAAATTCTAATAAGATTAGTAAATGTGTATGTTTGCATCACGATTCTGTATGGATTCGAAAGATGAGCACTGCGGAAAAAATGTGAAAAATGTTTGAAATGTAATGTTACGGGAGGTTGTTTAAAATACCATGAATAGAAAAGATTAGAAATGAAACAGTACGAGAACAGAGGACGCTATAAAAGTCAGGAACAAATAGGCGATATGGGTACAGGTACTTGTTCATTCATATACCGAGCGGCATGGCCTAGAGGTCTAGACCATTGCTTAGCATTCGGGAGGACGCCAGTTCGATTCCGGGTCCGTCTGCCTTGGTCCAAGTTTTTCTGTGGTTTCCTTGAATCACTTAGGCAAATGCTGAGGCAGTAATATTCAACAGATAATCTTTCACTATCTTCTGTCTTCATTTCGTCCGTCTCATCTTTCTCACCCGAACCACCACCCACCCATTCCCACAATTCCTGAAAGCAGGCTGAAGAGGGCCTTCCGCTCTACCTTCCGGCATAGTCCGGAGGGACTGCCCGCCCACCAGCATTACTGGCTGGTGGGAATGAAACACCCAAAAGTTTTAGTTTTTTTTTGTTCATTTATAACTTATCTGGGTAAGTCACTTGAAACCGATACAGAAATAAGCTTTCAGTAGGCGTAAACTATAGTAGCGTCTAGGAAATAATATAGAAACATAACTTACAAAAAAGAAAAAATAATCCTAATGCTTTTGTTTTATAGTTTTCACATTCACTGTCATCATGGGAATCGCTATCACTGTTACCAACATGAACAATTACTTCTTCTGTTTGTATGTCTATTACTTGCTCACTAATACCTGCTTTTAAATATTTAATCTACACCCCTGATAGGAATACTGAAGAAACAGGGCTGCAATCGTGATACCTAAAATTGCCTACTTTTGCCACCGCGTATCCACACAATTTAAAATTTTCCGCCAGCTTCCAGCGTCAGGCCTGTACGTCTCAGACAGGCCCCTCTTTTGTTTTAGGCATTCTGGGCCCTCTGGATCGGCGAGGATCCCCTAGTTTCTGCCAGATCCATCCACCAAACGGAAACCAATTGGTAAATGTCTTCGCTCCTGGCGACACAACGTGGCGAAAATTCAAACTAATCCTATCGGTTCAGCTGTCATATAAATAATACGAATAGGTACGTGTGCAATTATTTTTTTTACTTTTCTGTTATGGGAAAAAAAGATATAAAATTATTTTAAAAGACGGAAAATCTATCAGAAAAAAATGGAGCAAGATTTTCTCCAAAAAGAACCACGAGTAATATGTTTTTTTGTGTTTACAATGGCAAAAGTAAAACCTGTGACAATCCGGACGTTCGTTTCCACTTTTTCCAAAACCAAATAGGAATTATGTTAAAAACAAAATTATTTTAGTAATTTCAAAAAAATTGCCACAGAAAGTTTTAAAATTTGAGAAAAAAGTAACCCAAGCATATGCAAGTTTGTTCGTTACAAAACAAAAAGCATTTGTAGATTTGAGCTGGCATACTCTTGCTATTTATTGATCAACACTAACGGTATATAGTGCCATATTATTAACAGTACAAAAGGATATGTCGGAAAAACAAAGTAGAAATGAGTGCCAATAGAAGAGAAGTTTAAATATTATATTAAAATACAATATGAATAGAAAACAATATAAACTTATAACAGTATGCGTAGTCAATTGTAAAGCGCCGTTGTAAATTTAATATTCTTAAGTGATTCCTAATTTATTTAATTTGTTTGTTTATTTAACTGTACCATCATGCTTTCTTAGCTTCCGTTATACTTCGTTTACTTTCTTTAGCGAAGTGCCCCTTCCAACGTTTTGGATGTGTGCTGTCGTAGATAGGGAGAAAAAAGCAAAAAATGCTCATTATACTCTCGACTCTTGTTCATCATACTTTTACATACAGTACATGCCAAAAGATTTGTTTAATCATGAATAGTAGTGCGAGTCGAAAACAAGCGCTAAAGCCTTTGATATGTCTTCAAATACAAATAAACATCTCGTGTATATTTTCAGTAATAAGTAATGTTTTAGTAGATAAAATGGTCAATTTTTCCGTGCAGTACTAAATAGGCCAACAAGCCAAAACTATTTGTTTATTTATTAAATCTGCTTTTAAACTACTCTTACTAATTATACATAATACGAGCTTAATTTTTAAAAGTAATAAATTTATCGCTGTCGGAGTTGGTGTGTATTCCACCCCTTTCTCTACCCTCTCTATATTTAATACTCGTACGACCGAAGTAGACGTGGACAAAACGCAAACGAAACAGTGAAAAAGGCGGTTTCTTTTGTTTTAGTTTGTTCTTTCCGCGCGGCAAATTAGCACAACTTTGTATGCGACATCTAATTATGAATTCTTCACGATTCTAATTAGTACGTTTTAATTAATGAAAAGAAAGGTGGGAGGAGTTTGTAAATATTGGATGTGGGTAGTTTCGGGGAGGATATCTAGACTCTAAGAGCTTGTTTGTTGTTAAGTGTTTTTTGTTGTTCCACTTTTAAATTCCAGTTCCATGCTAATTCTGCAAATAAAAACGTTTTGGTAATGTTTACGGAAAGATGTTTTATACTTGATATCGTTAGGAATTTTTAGTGACAATAAAATAAAAACTAATTGAAACAGCAAAAATTTCTGTCTCTACTTACATACCGTTGGGAATTATTAACGTTTGTGATTTTTAAACCAAGATTTGATTTTGATACGGGTTGTTTCTAAAAACAGATCATTGGAGAGTGTGAACTAGATGCAATAAGGACTCTCATGGTAAACACCGTAACAGCAATTCAAGGGACGTCTTTATTTTTAAGAAAACCGCAGCAATTTACAATCCGAAGCCGGTCCTGCGTGAATTATCAGCTGAACGCAATGGAAATTCCGTTGGTGAACTCAATGGAAATTCCATTGTGTTCAGCAATGGAAATCCCATTGCGTTCCATTGGAACTTCATCAGCATGCTTTTTTATATAATCCATAATATTTTGTTGAGAACTTGGTTCTTCAGGTACCTGAACCAAGACACATGCCTTCATCATTGTGTTTAGATTTTCTTTTCACTTGCTTCTGATAAAACTACATCACTCTCACAGATAACTTCGGCCTCGTCTATATTCTGGCATGGTTCAAAATCATCAAACAATGCTTCTAATGTAGGCTTTTTCACTTGCCTAGGAGTTGTTTAATAAAAGGCTACAGGTAGTTGAATACATATATAATAAACATAATAATGAATATAAACAGCAAACAGCAAAACGAGTAACACACAGGAACTAAATATATACAACTTATATGTAATATTCAATGTATACAAATACATACGTCTTCGTGTAATCACCATAAATACGTCTTCCGTCTTTTTTGAGCAAAAATGCTCAACGTCTAAATGAAATATTAGCGTTTTAATCAAACGTCTTACTACTTTGCTTGTCTCTCACTCTACTGCCGTGGTGGTCCCTCACGTACCCCCAACATGCACGCATAGGTAAAACTAGATTATTGATTTTTCACCACCTAATTGGCAATATCACTATTCTTGCACCTGGGCAAGCAAAAACTGTATCGAAAAAGGCTAATATAGTATGTGGCCATTAATGGCTATAATAAACGAATTACCCTAAACTATTCGTAAGAATAATATAATATCAGCGGGTTTATGACTTGGAAATAGTGGATGGATATATTTTTGAGACCATTTAATAATATTCAATTTAAACGTGTACGCATGCAAATCACTCATTCAGAATTAAATAACATACAAACATTAATCACACCTATTGTTAATCGTTTGGAACGAGACTGATGAAACTAAAATCCATGTAACGAAACAGATTTTATAAATAAATAATTCAAAAACCAAAAAATATTTCATTTCTTAATTAATTATTTCATTGGAATTCTTTGGGAAATAAAACTTTTCCATTCATATCTAACGATAAGAATATTAATGGAATTATTCAAAATGGAAACAATTGATTTTCTATTTATCTATCTATTTATTTATGAATGGTTTTATATAGAATTTATAAATTTTGCATTGGTTCCCATTGAAAATCAATGGAAATTTTTCCTACGTGAATATTAATGGAATTATATTGTAAATGGAAACAATTATTTTTCCATTTATGCCAAATGGTTTTGAATGGAATTTACAAATTTTCCATTGATTCCCATTGAAGTTCAATGGATTTTTTTTCTACGGGGAATTATTGTAAATGGAAACAAATATTTTTCCATTTATGCCAAATGGTTTTGAATGGAATTTACAAATTTTCCACTGATTCCCATTGAACTTCAATGGAAATTTTTCCTACGGGTACACATAACGTTTCGACGCCAATTGACTATTTCGACATTTGTTCATCGCTAAATAGTAGAAAGTATGCAGCGCTATTTAAATTACACCTCAACATATAAGTACTATGAACACAACTGTTGTAGAAATCGCGAAGGGTAGGAGACATATGTTTTTACGTCACATCAATATACTGACTATTTTAAAAACTTTCATTCCTTCGTAAGCACCACTACATGGAGTAATATACAGAAGTTCATGGTGGTCAGTATTCTCTCGCAATTGCCGACGAGGATTGCGATTTCATATTGATAGATGCCATTAGCCGTCGGAGACAATTTTGTCAGAACACAAACCAACTCTACCTGATGCTGCCTTAACACAGCGTTTTATGAAGTCCTACAAACAAACTGTTTAGATGTTGATGCTTTCAAACAAAACACTTCAACATCTTGATCTATGTTTAATTAAAACAAGTGCAGAAGGAATAGTTGTAAAATTGTCATTAAAATGTCACGTTACAAGTTCGTTTTATGGTACAAAGATAAGGTTTGTACATATACGAAGGCTGATTACTTGTACATACTCAGTGAATTCAGTAGTTGAATTGCATTGAATGAACTGCTTGAATTGAATAAGTTGAAATTCTTGAACTGCTTTCTGACTAAAAGAAAAAATTTTAGGTGTTTAATTCCTACCAGCTACTAATGCTGATGAGCGGATAATCCCTCCAGACTACGCTGGAAGGTAGGCCGGAAAACCCTCTTTAGCTTCCTTTCAGGAATCGTGGAAATGGGTGTTACAGTTTGATTTCATTTATAGTTATTGAGATTAAGTAATATTAAGCATGGTACACTTTATCATATTCATAGAAATTACTGCGAGATTTAATATTAGCTGCTATAGTATACGAATCTTTATTATTACAAATATCAGCTTGTTGGGGCCTCTCAAAACATTTGGTCACAATAGATAAATTCTACGAAGGCTTCGTCTGTCACAGCTACCCTTATTTAATTGCATTACACTGTAATGATATCTATGTATTTTTGAGTCTTTTCCTATACTTTTCTATAGCTTTTGTTCTCGCTGGTACTGGTAGTGGTATTATTATAGGTTTGATTTTATTTCATTTTTATAGGTTTAGTTCAGTAAGTTAAGTTTTGTCGTTCAGCTTAACCAGTTTTATTTTTTGTCGCCAATTTTATCATTCCGTCTTCAGTTTTTATGTTGTTTTCATATTCTGCATATGTTTAAGTGTTGTAAATAAAGTGTGCACATAGTTTTGTTTTACACTGGAGTTTTATTCACTTTGGTCACTCATCCTAAAACATTCTGAGAAAATACTGCTCGTGGAAACACGGCAATCAATGGGTGGATGGTGGTTCAGGTGAGAAAGATGAGACGGATAAAATGAAGACAGAAGAGAATGAAAGATTATCTGTGGAATATTACTGCCGCAGCATTTGCCTAAGTGATCCAAGGAAACCACAGAAAAACTTGGAACAAGGCAGACGGACCCGGAATCGAACCGGATGCTAAGCAATGGTCTAAACCTCTAGGCCGTGCCGCTTGGTGCTTTCTGATTTAAGTCACATACTTATTTATAATAATTGTGCTGCTGGTTTTGGGCGTATCTCAGGTGTTCATATTTTGCTAGGTTTGGAAATAATTAATATATACAGGGGTGGAACGCCCTTCGATAGATAGAGATGGTAACGCCCACTCGGTTTTAAAAATATTGAAAATGTTCAAGTCACAATTTGAAGACACCGAGTTCTTGCAAAGGTTTATGAAGGTAATTGCACTTATTTGCGAACCAGATGATGAGAGACCCCTAATCGTGCCAATGAATAAAGGCCCTTCAAAACGTAGTAACAAAAATTATTACAAACTAACAACTATCATAAACTAATATAGATAGAAAACTTAACTTAAAACACATGTTTAAAATTACAAAATATGTACAATAACTATATACACGTAACAAAAACCGAACACAAACAACCTGCCTCGAAATCGCGATCCGCGACAGTTATGGCAGAATACTGATCACCATGAACTCTGTTTGATTTTGACAACGTGCCTATCACGTGTGGTGGGTTACTGTTGAAAATCACCGGTTGTTGGTAGAAGCAATAAATAAAATGAAACATTTTTAATTTGTTTTATTTATTCATTATTAAAAATGTTTCGTCAATTAGTCATTATCGATAGTTATGTACCCATATTTTCGTCACAGTCCTATGAATACAGTCCTTTCCTTTTCTTTTAGCTTCTTAACCGTGAATTAATTGAAAATTAGGTGAGCCATTATAAATAATTAACATTCTCGTTTCATGTTAACAAAGTGATTATTAATATTTCGAATAATTAGCTATTAGAGAGAGGCAGATAATTCAAATAATACCTGCTACATGAAGGTACTTTTATTTGCCTTCGTTTGAAGCAAAGTGACTTTTAAGTAAGTTTGTAACAGTTTAAGAACTTAACACGTTACTTCACTCTTCAAAGTGTTCGTCGATTTACTTAGATTAGCAGATGCAGAAGGAGGAAGAGGGCAGTACAGCGAGAAGGAGACGGAAAGAAAAAGCAGCAGTTTAGATCCGGTACTTTGAAAACTTTTAAGCGATGCCTTTAGGGTTTGGCTGATTTGCCTTGCAAATTTTAAAAGGTTCGCCTACTCCTGTACAACTCCGGCACGTCGTAATGGGTTACGATTCTGAAGTTTTTCTGAACGATGCGATGCGGCACGGTGCGACCCTACGCGACTAGAGGGAGCTACCTAAGTAGCTTACAGTCACTATTTTGCACGAGCAAGTTCTATCTTAATGGTGGAAGACGCGTTCGCAATGGTCTCATAAACAATTGCAGGAAAGCTTACAGGAAACAAAGAATAAACGAATCTGTTGCAATTATAAATTTGTTTAATAAAGTTTTTCTACAGATACCGCAGCAATGATAAATTTAATCCAACAAAATGCCCCATCTCTTTGATAATGTATAGGAACGCCATGTATACTTCAACTGTTTATTTCACGGATAGTAATTACAAACTGTGGAAATAATATGATCCTTAAACAGTATAAAACAATATATGATGTCATGTTAAGATAAAGAAAACCACAGACATTGTGAATGGACTAAGCAATACCCTCTTGCGGTCAATACCTGTCTCTTTTTCTATTTCTTTATCTCATTCATCCATCCCTGCAAGACTGTGACGTAGGTCAATCAAACTTCTAGAGAAAGACAACTAGTTGCCGCACGATCTCTTTGTCTTTCTCACCAAAAAAACATTTGGGTGTTTCATTCCCACCAGTCAGTAATGCTCGTGGGCGAGCAGTCCATCCGGACTACGTCGGAAGGTAGGGTGTAGAAGGCCCTCTTCATCCTGCTCTCAGGAATCGTGGGAATGGGTGGGGGGTGGTTCGAGTGAGAAAGCTGAGATGGGCGAAATGAAGACAGAAGAGAATGAAAGATTTGTTAAGGAAAAAAATCAAAAACAGCACTCTTTTAAATTTAATATTATTTATCAATCAAACTAAATTCTTTTACATGAAAAATTTTCGTATGTTACCACGCACGTGACTTCTTATACTACATACCGGAAAACTATATTAGACCTAACGGCGCAATTCCTTTTTCCAGAAAACTGCTTACATACCGCAGTTGCGCCCTTTGTCTTAACACATATTTATGCGTACACTCTTGTACTATATAATATGACGAGTATAGATATACCCGCAGAGTGTTTAATATGCATAGCAGACATATATTTGTATTTTCTTAACAAGATTATCTGTGGAATATTACTGCCCCAGCATTTGCTTAAGTGATCAAAGAAAATCACAAAGTACTTGGACCAAGGCAGACGGACGCGGAATCGAACCGACGTCCTCCCTAATTCTAAGCAACGGTCTAAATCTCTACGCCATGCCGCTCGGTCTCTTTCTCACACGTTTTTGCTTGTACTTATGTTATAGCTTGATAGAGGCTGCGCAGTCCATAATTCTCTATGTCTATGGGAAAAACTATACTACATTCTTGGACTGCTCTCGTATTGAGAGAATCCAGTTTCAAAAAACGTAGATGTTATTTGTGAGTAAGGAACTCGACTTCCTCATGATGTGCCTTCAAAATATTTAAATATAAAATGCAAAACCTCCACCAAAAGAGTCTCTGTGGAAGTTCATTTAGATTTACGTGACTTACCTTGAAAATGAAAAATCGCAAAAAAGTCAAATGTATGATCTTGTCATGCACAAACAGGATCCAAGTCAAATTTTGAAACTGAATTTGCTTACCAGAAAACCAGTCCAATAAAGTACTACGGTTTTTTCTATCTACAGAAATGAAATTTTCTTGTATTGTTAATACTTGTAATTATTCTTCTGGTCTAAGAGCTGGGTATGAGATTTCAATGTTATTCAGAATACGGTAACAAATCCGGATAACAGAAAGGGGGTTACGTTTTTATACAGGCGAAGAGTCCGCTAGGAGCAGAGGATAGAATCTTAGTGTGAAAATACCCTATTTTTGTTTTCATAATTACGTCATCCAGATAGTGCTTAAAGTCTTATAGATATGTATACCTCAATATACTTAAAGAATTCCCGATGGTCGGACATATTTGTTAGAATAAATGCGGTGGCAGACAGGGGTGAGGTAGACAAAAAATTTTACAAAAAGAATATGAAATACCTTTATAAGTTCTTATTATTACGGAAAAAGGTTTAGACGACAGTCGTATGCTTTCTAATGGTGACCTTGAATGCGACATTGAACTTGACTTTCGACGCCATTTCAAGGTAAAGTTCCATATAATGAAAGTAAAAGATATGTTCGCAACAATTGCACTTCGTTAGTATTGTGTTTTCTTTACGTAGCCTTAAGTTAACAGTAAACAAATGGAAGCATTATTCGGTTAATATTCATACTGACGTACAGCCGATTTAGTAGCTGGGCTGATGCTATGTATATTTCCGGATTTTACAGCAGCGTACTGTAGCGAGCACGAGCGTGTTTGTGTGCGATCGGGCACACATGTGCGTGAACGGCTTATCGATTCGCCGACTAGCCGCGGGCGCCTTTCTTCATGTGCTCCGTATTTGTAAATGTGTGTGTTGTACCTGCGTTCTGGAGAAGCAGTTAAACAGAAGAAAAACTAAACGATCCGGATGTTTCTAGAGGGTTCCAGAAAGGAAACAAAAGAGTATTTAAAGGATGAGACGATCGCCGAGAGAAGTGGAGAAATAAATTGACCGTTGCAGAAGTGAATCCAGAAATAAATTGACAGTGATAGCAGTGAAATAAATAGCGCAGTGAATAGTGATACATCAAAAGTAGTGTAAATAAATAGAATAATTCATAACCTAAGTTTAGTAATAATTTAATAGTTTAAAGTTCAGTTCTTCAATAATTAGTGTAAATAAATAAATTTTGTCGTTATCAGTTTTAGAAGGTAATTTTGTTAAACCCACGAACATTACAGTACGATCGTAGAGATGATATCTGTTGGTATTAAATACAGGGTGTAACTTAAATACGTGCGGAACATGCAGCAAGTGATTGTGTACTATAAAACAAGAAAATTAAGTAAATGCTTGTATATGTGAAAGTTCACCGTTTTTAAGAACGTTGTTGGAAGTACAGGCAAATATAATTCCTGTCCTAGTAAATGCAACGCCTCATGTAGTCAGCTGGTAATTAGCAGCATCAGAGTTTATTTTTTTTTGTATTATTTTGCTCATGTATTGTTTGCTGTTAGTTATATTAGGTTAACTGGTAGAACAATTGCTATATGTGATATGATACATATCTACAGGTTTGAACCATATAACCGTTGTAGAGATCAAAATTTTTGATTTCATATAAAACAACTCTCAAAATAATAATACACGCGAACGTTGGCTTCTTTCATGTTACAGTGTGGCAAATTTTAAAGGAACAATTAACCTGCTTGGCAGTAGCTCATTGATAGTGGGGAAATTTGCCTTATTAAAATTACATTCAGATGATACTTCCTAATGTTTACGTAATTTACATAGTGCTGTATGTTAGCAGCGATTAACAAATAAACTTATTTAATTCATTTTTACAATAATAGGCATCTAAACATTATGTGTAGTATTAAATCATTTGTTTATCGTCCCGATAACCGACATTGTTTACATTCTCTATCGATTTAGTTGCAGAGGCAGCATGAAAGTGGAGCTAAGGGTTGTAAATAAACGAAGAAAACCAATAGTACGATAATATGATTTGTAAATGCCGAATATAGAAAATATCGAATTAAGTTGTTGAACCTAAATCACCGAAGAAACCCTTCATAAAATAGTAATTACGAAGGACAGCGAAATACAGACGTCATGCTGTTAGTAGGCGAAGTAAAAATGTTAGTATGGAGTATTGGGATCCGTCAAATGGGAGGAGCCTAAAAACATGGCGCCGATTAGGGAAAATTTATCGTAGCTCCTATAGTGTACCGTGCAATTTCCAAGTTTTTAAATTACGATAAAATGATAAGCATTGACACAATATGTGATTGGGCTGACACAAAGCCTCAGAAAGGAAATTTCGTTGAAGGTGAGCGTGTTTTTAATGCCAATCACATTATAAAATTCGGAAATAACAAATCTGGAAGCTAGCCTTCAAATTCCGTCAAGTTTACTGCTTACTTTTTACAAACTTCGGATTTAAAAAGTGATTCACTATATATAATTGGTGAGGTGATTCTGGGTGATTTAAGCAATATCATATCAATGACTTGCACGTGCAAAGCCGATTTAAGATAACGTTGCGAACACATTATTGCAACTTTGTTGTATTGCAGCAGGTAGGTTCTTAACCTCAAAATACTTATATCGTATAATTAGAATTCTGTTAAATCAATTACACAGGAATAAATGATTTCTCACTTTATAATTTTAGTATGATTCTAGTTTTAAATATTAAGGTTATGGCTGATGGTAAATACTTGCTGAAATATAATCATGTGCCTTAAAATGACGTGAACAAATTTTTATTCCGGAATTCACTTCTTTGATACCTACTGCTTTCATCCAAGCTTCTATTAGTTTACTTTTTTCTCTAATTTTCCGAATATATTTTTTACATATATAAAACGGTTAGTTTTTATTGGAAAGTAGTTAATGTAGGTGAAGAGTGAAGATCTATGTCTGAAGTGCTATTGCAGCTTTTCACTGAACATATTAACTTTTTATTTGATTTAACTTTAGAAGAAAACTTCGTCGACTCCATCATCAAAAAAATTTTTACTTTTTTAACGTGTTTTATTATTTTAATAAACAATTTTACAATTTGCGTGCACAGTTGCTATGTAAATTTTTCCCTCATTCAAGTTATAAATTTTGCCACCAGATGGTGTATGCCCATTTGACCGATCCCAATGTACAGTAATAAAAGCTATTGGCACAGATGGATAGAACACAAAAGCTGTAGAGGATAATGTTGATTAATATTTACACAAAAAGAAAAATAATACAAAAGATATTTACACAACGACATTATTATACAGGGTGTTCCAGTTGATGTTGGTCGCTACACATAAGTACCCACACGCTGTTTGTTTATCAGATTAGCATCAAGTAAATTTCGTTGTCCACTCACAGTGAAATTAAAATTTAAAAATCCATGCTGCTCGTCAGGTAACGTTGGGCATATCTTAAACAGTTTTTCAATTACAAACGTCACGTCCGACGCCTGGTTCGCACTTGCCTGTAATCTAAACTCGTACACGATAAATTTTTAAAATACTACGTCAAAAATAATACCTTGCATACATTTATGCATTCTGTTAGAAACGAGTGGCACTATCGTTTGTGTATATATGTAGGTACATGTGCATACACATGTATACGATGAGTATTACACAATACACATGCCTCCATATTCAGTTGCTAGAGAGCCAGAACGAATTTATCTGAATAAAATGAGGCGGTACTTGATATACATTCTTGCGTTTCTAACTGAAATCGTTTGCTGCGACGGCTCTGTACCGTGAAAGCGTAAGCAAAATATAAAACAAGGAAAACGACACGTTATGCTCTACTACGAGAGAAACAGGGGTGCAAAGGCATTTAAATAAACCGTACGTGGCATGTATACAATGCAAAACGTACATTTTATACCATGACTAAGTCGTAAACACTATTAAAATGGAAGAAAAATGCTTGGAACTGCTTGTTGTTGTGAAAAGCGGGTTATCAGAACACATTTATAGAGTCATAGGTATGCAATATGTCACACTGTATTATAAATATTATAAATAAAATAAATAAATCAAGTGGTAATATTACTAACTCAGTATTCTTAATATCAGCGTAAGCCACGCATACAATCATACGTCACGTAAAATATGCAAATCTACAGTTACTATAATCACAGTATTAAGGAAGGGCTAGCTTATGCAACTGGTCATTGTGAAACCACAGTACAAATACATTCATACCTCCACACTTTGTAAAATCCGCAAATCCACAGCTACTATAATCACAGTATTAAGATTCTATACTGTAGGTTCACTCTCCAGTCACGCCGACGTTTCACTAATTTATCTACGAGTTCCCCACTAAGCAGTGACTGGCTTGTACAACGTGACATTGTGATACCACAGTACAAATACATTTTAGCTACTATAATTACAGTATTAAGGCTCTATACAGTAGGTTCACTCTCCAGCCACGCTGACGCTTCACCACCTTATCTACTAGTTCCCCACTAAGCAGGGGCTGGTTTGTACAACGTGGCATTGTGATACCACAGTAGAGATACATTTTAGCTAATATAATTACAGTATTAAAACTGTATATACATTAGGTTTACTCTCCAGTCACGCCGACGCTTCACTACTTTATCTACGAGTACCCTACTAAGGATGGGCTAGCTTATGCATTGGGTCATTGTGAAACCACAGCACAAATACATTTTATACCTACACACTTCGTAAAATCCGCTAATCCACAGCTACTATAATCACAATATTAAGATTCTATACAGTAGGTTAATTTGGAAACTCTAAAAAGGTTGTTAAAGGTGTATGTTTGGAGCACAGCGCTGTACGGGTGCGAAACATGGACAGTGGGTGCGGGGGAAAAGAAAAGGTTAGAAACATTCGAAATGTGGTCTTACAGGCGAATGATGAGGATACCGTGGATAGAGAAGGTTAGAAATGAAGAAGTATTAGAAAGAGTAAGAGAACAGAGGGCTTTTTGGAAGTCAATAAGAAATAGGCGAGATAGGTTAGTAGAACACCTTCTCAGGCATGAAAGTCTAATCAGAACCATATTGGAAGCAGAAACAGGAGTTAAGAGGAGTAGAGGTGAACCTAGATTAGATTACTGTTCGCAAATAGTTAAGGATGTAGATTGTTCTAGTTTTGGGAAAATGTGAAGATCTTATGATGATGATGAATGTATTAACCTGAGATTGCTTTTATTTGGTTGGTTCTATTTATCTGACGATATAAAGGCGTGCAGTAGATTCTATAGCTGGTCTAATATACTTGACACCAAATATTTTCGGAAGTTGTGGCGACTTATGATAGTAGGTGTGTTGTTGTTAAGTATACGTATATTCTAACATCACCACCAAGTGTCCTAGTATTCACTATACAATTTAAACTATTCAATTATTTTAATATGGCGCAATGACTAGTTCTAACGTCTTACATAAATTTATCAATTATGAATTACAAATGCAGGCTAAATTAGGCAGATTCAAAAAAAATACATTTGTGGAGTCAGCAATTGCAGGCCTACATCATCAAGAAAAACAAAAAGGTATAGGTACGGTAAAAAAAGTTTAATCAAATATAACCAGAAATTACATTCCTTAGCATGTAATTAGTGCTCAAGTTTCAATTCTTTATTAGGAAGGGAAATCTTAAACTTTTTAAGCAATTCGTTCGTATGTAATGACCGTCTTTGGATACAAATGAGTAAAACTGTACATTATATATAGATTCTTATATTAACCATTTCGGAATCTTTATCTTCGATAAAATCCAAAGTTCTTAATGGTTATAGCAACTGTTGACTTAAAGTGGTCAAGCAATGATGTAATTACTAAAATTAATAGTACGATTCATACTTGTTAAATGGTCAGTAACGGTTAAAGTATGTTACAAACTCCTTTAAATGAGGTATTGAGGTTATGTTATTTGTTGTTTCAAGTACAAATGTTTAAATAAAGGTTATTATCTATAACATAAGTCATATTTATTTTGTAAGAGGTAAGAGAAATCTCGATACTATCTAGAAAATAAACAAAAAAGTCTTTACATTTTCTGCAATTCAAGTTGCGATTGTATGTACATAGCTGTATGTTTGCTTCCTCTAATCCTAGATAGCAATAATAAATATCTTGTCTTTTAACAATTTTCAATCGTCTAATAGAGATGCAAGTAAAGTTTAACCGGCATTTTACATTCGAAGGAAGAATGCACACGATTTTGCTGAAATATCCAAACAGTTTAAGCCGTTCGCTTCTTTTATTGTATATTTCCAGCGATTTCCTTCGCAAGTAGGTGGAAATCGTATTCCAGGTAAAGTTATTTCCGTGTAATTTTTCTCTATCTACTCGGCAATCGATGAATACGCCAGTTGAATTTAGATGAGAAGCTTAGGCAAGTACCAACTTCATGCCAACCATTCAGAATCGAAATGGAGTAGTTTTTAACGGCGAAAATTCTTTTCATTTAAAATCACATTATTTCTGGTTCAAAATTACTACTACCAGCAATAAATAAAACCAACTTAAATGAAGCAGTTAAATCACAAAATGAATGAATGAGATTAAATAATACAAAACCGTGTTTTAAACTGGCACGCGGCAAAAGAGATTTAACGAGAAGGCACAAGCAATCCTTTAGATAAATCGAGAAAATTGTAGTAACTTCCAAGAGAAGGTTTATTTTTTGTGAATAATATTAATAATAGAATTGTACTAAATGAAACACATTAAACTACGGAACATTTAGCTCATATCAAATTGATAAAATAGGTAAATTTAGTGTAACTTCCCACAATAACTATGAAATAGACTCAACTATTTGTTGTTAGTGGCGCAGGATGAATTCAATGAACTCATGACAGCTGTTAATGAATTAACCATAGTGATGATTATAACACAGGGTGATTCTGAAATAAATAGCAAGCTTTGTCAACCAGGTGTAATAGGGAATCGCATGGTGTGTAAAGCAGCGTGATTAAGGGTCAATAAAATTTATAAGAAAATCAGACAATCTGAAACCAGCCCTGGCTGCGAATTGGCAACAATAAACTGCGACAACAATTATGCAATTACACAAATGAAAAATGAAAATAATGACGGTTGTAGAATGAGTAATAAAGTATATATTATTATACTAGCTGACTCGGCAGACTTCGTACTGCCTCAACTGATAAATAAAAGACCTAAACTTTCATATAAAATAAACTTAAAACAAACAGGAATCGATAGTTAATAAAAAAAATTTAATTTGTGACAAATAATCTTAAAGATAGTTAACAACTTTCATATTTATTCGCTTTTTAAACCTTCTCTGGACTTCCACAAATAATTTAAGGCCAAAATTAGCCAAATTGGTCCATTCGTTCTCGAGTTTTAGCGAGACTAACGAACAGCAATTCATTTATATATATATAGACAATCCCATACGAATATTTAGATCAGGACTACGCGCCGGGCAGGGTACAGGACCCGTACGTTCAGTCCTGCATCTAGGAAAAGGTGGGTCTAATAACCCACGCTTTGCTCAATGCAATAATACTATTTTGCACTGACCTATGGTACTGACACATTGACTTACTACTAATGAGTTCCACTGTCTACATACATACGTAATACAAGCCTACAACTATAAAAGAAACAGGATCTGCTCTAAAGGGGGTTTTGTTCTTCCTTGCCTTCATCGAAGCTGTATGTGAGTATGCCTAGCGTTGATCGAGGCAGAACATCTTCTTTCTGGTCATCGTCGAAACAACAAGTTGGGATCATCTTCTCCTGCATAGCCTTCGTCGAGACAAGACGGACTTTAGGTTAGGCGTCAGTGACTCCAATTTGTTACGGGTAATAGTTATCCACTTTTATCTGAGCTAAGGTTTTTGATATAAGTATTATTGAGTTGCGTTTTTCTTTTGTTTAATAAAGTAATTTTGTTGTTATTTGCTAAACATTTTGTTTTATTTAGTGTTGATTTGATATCTGATTCGTTTTGAGTGTTTAAATTTTGATTGAAATAAGAACTGACTGAAGTCCCTGACTAATCGTGATACTTTTTTCTGATAGTTTATTTCACTTAAGCTCTTCTTAGAATTTTTAAGTTTGATTAATTAAATGATACTTTTTATTATTAAGCCCTTAAGTTTTTTAGATTAGGGTGGTTTTTACCAGAAGATATGAGTTTCTAACACGTGTGAGGTGAATAATTCTTTCTAGAAATTCTAGAAATGTGAAAATCTTTTGTTAACATCGAGAAGTTTGACTGTTGGCCTTGGCCCGTAGGAAAAATTTTCATTCAATTTCCATTAAAAAAATGCCATTTAATTACCACTGATAATAATTAATGGTAATAAATGGAGAATTGCCAATGGGATTCCCATTCCCGAACACAATGGGATTTCCATTGCTGAAAGCAATGGCATTACCATTGCTGGAAGCAATGGAATTTCCATTGATGAACTCAATGGAAATTCCATTGTGTTGAGCAATGAAAATCCCATTGCGTTCCATTGGAACTTCATCAGCTAGCTTTTTTCTATAATCCATATTATTTTGTTGAGAATTTGGTTCTTCAGGTACCTGAACCGATGCACATGCCTGGATGTAGGTTTTTTCACTTGCCTGGGGGTTGTTTAATAAAAGGCTCCGGGTAGTTGAATACATATATAATAAACATAATAATGAATATAAACAGCAAACAGCAAAACGAGTAACAAACAGGAACTAAATATTTACAACTTATATACAATATTCAATGTATCGCGTCTTCCAAAATACATACGTCTTCGTGTAATCACCGTAAATAAGTCTTCCGTCTTTTTTGAGCAAAAATGCTCAACGTCTAAATGAAATATACCGTTTTAATCAAACGTCTTACTACCTTGCTTGTCTCTCACTCTACTGCCGTGGTGGTCCCTCACGTACCCCAACATGCACGCATAGGTAAAACTAGATTATTGATTTTCCACCACTTAATTGGCAATATCACTACTCTTGGACCTGGGCAAGCAAAAACTGTATTTGAAAAGGCTAAAATAGTATGTGGCCATTAATGGTTATAATAAACGAATTACCCTAAACTATTCGTAAGAATAATATAATATCAGCGGGTTTATGACTTGGAAATAGATAGATAGATAGATAGCTTTATTAAAAACATTATGTTTTATATATACAAGGTGCAGTTACATTTACATTTACTTATTTTCTCTTTTCTACTTTCTCGTTCTTCTGCTATTTACCTCCTTATTCATATTTTTCTCATCTTATTTAGACCATCCTTTCTTTCCATTTTTATTAATTTTCTTCTCCTGCTATTTTTCTCTTCCACAATATTTCTCTCATCCTTTTCATGTTGTTCACTCCTTCCAGTTGAGTTTTCCAGCTTTTTGCAGAACTTCCCGTTTCCCCACATCGCTCAAAAATATGTTCAAGCGTCTCTGGCTCCTTTTTACATAATCTGCATAATTTCTTTTCTTCTTCCTCCCAATACCTTGACGCTCTATTTTCGCTTCCCAATCTGAATCTTGCAGTTAATTGTAGGTGGTTTTTTCTCTTTACTCCTTCATCTTTCAAATAATGAGGTTTTGACTTGGAAATAGTGGATGGATATATTTTTTTGAGACCATCTAATAATATTCAATTTAATCACAATTATTGTTAATCGTTTCGACCGAGACTGATGAAACTAAAATCCATGTAACGAAACAGATTTTAAAAATAAATAATTCAAAAACCAAAAAATATTTCATTTCTTAATTAATTATTTCATTGGAATTCTTTGGGAAATAAAACTTTTCCATTCATATCTAACGATAAGAATATTAATGGAATTATTCAAAATGGAAACAATTGATTTTCTATTTATCCATCTATTTATTTATGAATGGTTTTATATAGAATTAACAAATTTTGCATTGGTTCCCATTGAAAATCAATGGAAATTTTTCCTATGTAAATATTAATGGAATTATATTGTAAATGGAAACAATTATTTTTCCATTTATGCCAAATGGTTTTAAATGGAATTTACAAATTTTCCATTGATTCCCATTGTAGTTCAATGGATTTTTTTTCTACAGGGAATTATTGTAAATGGAAACAATTATTTTTCCATTTATGCCAAATGGTTTTGAATAGAATTTACAAATTTTCCACTGATTCCCATTAAACTTCAATGGAAATTTTTCTTACGGGGGTTACTTTTACTGGTTTTCCTGTACTCGTCCAGTTTACTCTCTATATTCCAAGATCATTTCTTATAAAAACGTTATCACTCTGGAAGTCCTGGTTTACCAAATAAAGAATCATGACGATTCCAACATTAGTTAGGGTTTATGACATATGCAGGGCTTTTATAAATTTGTTGGTAAATTTCTTCCAATTGTTTTTATATGAGAAGTTCGAGCTCCCACTCCCAATCAAGAAAATCCAGAAACCTCTGACTGAGTTTTACTCGGAGCAGTTCTTTTAGTTCTTTGCCTTAGCAATGTGCATCCGAATATTATTTAATTTTTTGAGCTATTGAGTGTTATACACTTTTTTATACATAACGAATAAATGAACAGTACACTGAAGTGTATTTCACTAAATCTTCTATTTATTTGTTTCAATTAGCATTTTTTTGCAGTGTGCAGTTATGAAACTTTGCTAATTCCTTGGTAAGAAACTCTTGGTGTGCGAATCTAATTTGCACTTAGTATTTTTGATGTTGGTTTCCCCTCCAAATTTATTGTTAATGGTGGTGCATTACCATCTTATCCAAGTTGTAGTAGTTCCTTTTCCAGACCATGATGCGCTTTTCCGTGGTCATTATTCGGCAATGCGACACAAGAATTGCAAATTGGAGTTAATTAAAAGAGAGCAATTAAGGCAACGGCAGTTACGTGCAAAACAAATAATTTCTGATTTCTCCGGCTGCATTTTAATTATGCGGCTAGAGTTGCATTTCAAGTGATGCCGACTTTGCCGTTTTCGCGCTATAACTTCCCTCACAAACGACCCGTAACACCCCTTCTCCGCCTCTATAGCTCTTTACTACTCAAGACTATCTAAATTGGAGATCTCATTAACTAAGGAATCGTTGTGTTAGTGACTCTCTGCCAAGATTACTTCAAGTAAAATTCTCGTTTTGGTTACCCGGAAATATTTCCACTCAGCCACTTGTTTGTCCCCTTGAATAACAGCTCTCAACTTAATTTCTTTTTTTGCAAACGAAAACAGCAATCAGAAAGTTCTATTGTTTTCTTTAGTTTACTGAACAGTACGATGATTCATTTTATTACGGGTCTATCTGACGACAACCCACTTCGCTGGGTTTACATTCTCATTTATATTATATAAGCTTTCAAACAGTTTTTAGGTTACATTGGTCGAAATCTTAATACATATAAATTACGTGTCACGTTGTTTGTCCGCGATGGACTCCTAAACTACTTCACCGATTTTAATCAAATTTGTACACCGTGTGCAGTTTGATCCAACTTGAAAGATAAGATAGCTTACATCTCAATTTATGATCGCAATATTCAATAGATGGCGCTATGTCAAACTTTCAAACGTTTCGTATAAGCTACAATTTTAATAGCATAACCACCACATGTTGCTGAAGCTAAAGTATAGGTTAAATTTATTTTGTAATAAAAGAAATACAGTGAATTTTACTTTTTCAATTTTTGGTGTTAGCATAGCCGGCCACGTGTTACTTAGACTGAAGTACAAATTAAATTCATATTATAGTGAATATAATACAGTGAAATTATTCCTGCTTTTTAATTATGCACATGTCTGATGTTTGCCTACCGTTCCCCTTAGATAGTTTACAACAATGTAATATGACAAAAACGTTAGCCACAGCAACGCGTGGCCGGGTCAGCTAGTATACATATATAAAATGCCCCAAGACAGCATCAAAAGTCATCCCCATCATTCACACATAATGACCCTCGTCCTCGAATATTCCACAGCGTTTTCGATTTCTCCGGTCAGGTTCATTCTAGAACACTTAATCGTAGACATTCGAAGAACATTCCAGCTAAAGTAAACTCTACAAGTATTCAAGAATATTCTAATATATTATCACTTATTCCGAACTGGTGTTTGATGATATGGATGACGATTTCTCCACGCGTAAATCCATATAACTAACAAACTAGACTAATTTCATTTAATTCAATAGATTACAACATTTTTTTTGAAAACTTTCGCCAAAGTTTCAATTCTCGTATCTTTCACACCGATATAGTTATCGTCAAGCAACCATCATAGCGTGTCATGGGAAGGTTGAGGCTGAGGCTATACGCATAAACACATGTCCGCGACACACGTTCACTTCTATTTATCATAATAAATATACCGCGCAACCGATTTCAATGAAAAGTTTACTACCTTAAATAATTGTTAGCATAACTGTAGAAATGAAGAGGTATTGGAAAGAATAGAAGAACAGAGGACTCTATGGAAGACAATAAAAAATAGGCGAGATAGGTTGGTAGGACACCTTCTCAGGCATGAAGGTCTAGTCAGAGACATATTAGAGGCAGAAACAGAAGTTAGGAGGGGTAGAGGTAGGTCTAGATTAGATTACTCTTCGCAAATAGTTAAGGATGTGAGCTGTTCTAGTTTTAGGGAAATGCGAAGATTAGCTCAGGATAGGAAAGAGTGGAGGTACGTGTCCAACCAGTCTTAAGACTGATGACCTTATGATGATGATGATAACTGTATCCGTTGTCACAATAAATGAATTTAATTTAAAGAAGAGGCACTTTTCTTGTACTTATTTAAAAATAGTGCCTCCACCATATCACGCTGAAAGAATTTTTTGTATTAATATAGAAGATAGTTCATTAAAATAAATGTAACATAACTACGTAGTAATTAAAAAAGTTATTGGGTTAAATACATAATGCGGGTCGCATGCTGACTTGATATTCCAAAATATTGTATTCAATTTAAAATAATTAAAATGATAATTTGACTGTGGATAACAATGTGTTAAATAATTATTAAATGTATAATAATATATTTTCTTAAGTTGAGACAGGTAGCATCATAGGGTGAGTGATGACAGCCTCACCACCCTGCCTTATTCGCGTCTCATGATTCTTCGATCTTATCTCTCGATTCTTCCAACTGAGTGAGTATTACAGATTGCTGGTAGATGCACCAACTTTGAGGTTATTAAGGTCACCAGTGATGGATACTACATGATAATAGCCTTTTCCAAATTTTCAAATTAACCGTTCGAAAACACTTATTGGAATTCTATTTGCTGAAAGCTAGTAGACCCTGAGCTACTACTTGTTTTAATAAAATAATATTCCTTAAGTTATTTCGAGTTAGATACCTTTTAGCAAATTGATTGACTCTCATGTGTCTTTCCCTATAACGTGCTAATTAAAGTTTTCGAAAGTTAAAGGATAATTTAACTTTCTAATTATTAACTAAACTCCTGAAGTCGCGAAGCGTTATATACTTAAACAACGAAGCATTAATGACTTACTATATTAGACGAGGTATTAATTAAATAAACAGACTCGCCAGATGACGTCTAAGTCGTTCAATCATAATAAATAACTATATAATAATACTATTTTGTGCTATGTTTGTAATTGCGAGTACCTGCATAACGTGTGTGTCTAATATAAGATACTGATAACGTATTACGTGCAGCGTAAAATGAACGTATACAGCGTTAGATGCCCATAAACTTCACGTCTAGAAAATGAACATGTAAAGGCGAAGGGACATTTGTTACGCTTTTATAAGCAACGATTAAGTTTAATGCAATCGTAAAACTCGGTTTGAAAATGTCCAATAAGCGAATAAAGTTTGCAATGACATTTTACTCTCTATACTGTTTACACCAATTTGGTTTTTTATTGTAATGTTTGTGGGTTTAACAAAATTAACTCCTAAGACTGATAACGACAAAACTATTTATTTACACTACTGTTGATATATCACTATTCACTGTACTATTTATTTCACAGCTATCACTATCCATTTATTTCTGGATACACTTCTGCAACGGTCAATTTATTTCTCTTTCTCTCGGCGATCCTCTTTTTTTAAATACTTTTGTTTACTTTCTGGAACCTTCTGGAAACATCCGGATAGTTTATTTTTTCTTTCCCAGAACGCAGGTACGATACACATATTTACAAATACGGCAAAAGGTTCTTGCTAGATGTAAAAGAAATAAAAATTAAGAAAAAGAGGTCTACACGCGTTTGAAGTTTTACGCTTCTTTCACACATACGGTGTTCTTACCGTGACCATGTACGGCAACGGTATAATAGTAATACAGTGGTACCTCGAGATACGAGTGCCGTAACATACGAGCTGTCGAGCAAGGGAAGTTTTGTTTTGAAATACGAGCGACATTTGAGATACGAGGTTTTTGGCCCTTATGTTATTAGATATCTACAGGAAAACAACCTACCTATGCAAGCTCTTATCGTCCTCGACAATGCTCCTGCTCAACCACCGAAAATCGAAGATGACATCCTCTAAGAGTTCAAGTTTATAAATGTTGTCTATCTACCAGCCAACACCACTCCTATCCTGCAGCCCATGGATTAGCAGGTGATTTCTAATTTTAAAAAGCTGTACACTAAGCACCTGTTTCGGCTCTGCTTTGAGATAATAAAGAACACAAACCTCAACCTTCGAGAGTACTGGAAGGACCACATTAACATCGTGATATACCTCAGAATTATTGATCAGGCCTGGCTGAGTGTTACAACGAGGACCTTGAACCCTGCATGGAAAAAGCTGTGGCCTGAGTCTGTAGCCGAAAGGATCTTCGAAGGATTCGAACCCGAAGTGCCAGTGGACTGTTTCTGGGAAAAAGAATCCATGGGCCTAGTGATGGACGTGAACGAGCGCGTCGAGGAGCACTCTCAGGAACTGACGACCGAGGAATTGCAAGAGTTACAGTCGCAGCAGCATTCGGGGGTTCTGCAAGAAATTGGTTTCGAGAAAGAGCCAGAAGTGGAGGAGGTTATCCCTACAAGTGGGATAAAAGAGATCTTGTAAATGTGTTTTATTCAAAAACACGTAACAAAAACAATTAGGGGTAGCTTTTTTGGGGCTGGAACGGATTAATGATATTTCAATTAATTTTAATGGGGAATGTCTCGAGGTATCATTGTACTTTGTTTTATATGCAAACTTTCACACAGTTTGTTACAGGAGTCGTCCACGGCATGGGGACTAAAAGGAGCTAAACCAGAACCGTGTTTGGCAACTCTATTTACATGTCCAAACAATATCACCGTGCACTGTTGCCCCTTTTGGCCATTTTTCGAATTCGTCCCAATCAAAAAACAGCAGCGACTGTCGAGAGCAGAGACATCAGTTTTGATTCCGCACTAGGACTTTAGTCACACGATCGATAACTCGCAGCCACTTACATATTTTAAAAGATACTTTTGTTTTCACTTGTAGAGAGTTCGTTTACCATTGGTTTGGTGTTATCCACTGGGGCAGCGTAAATTTCTGCCACCCGCCCTTTCTATTTTCTTTGCTTATTTTTTATGATATGGGGACGGGGGTCTGGTTGGTGGTTATGTTAGTAATATGTATTTATTTATTTTTATAATTCATCAGCATTACATTTTTAACTAAATAGAACTAACCTTGAGAAAGACCAAACACCTGGGCGAAACGCCGGCTGTGGAATATTACTGCCTCAGGATTATCTAAGTAATGTAAAGGGAATTACAGAAAAACTTGGACCAAGGCAGACGAACCTGGAATCGAACCGGCGTCCTCCCGAATGCTAAGCAATGGACTAAAGCTTCAGGCCATGCCGCTCGGTTTATTAGTTACTGAAAATGCGATTATAAATACAACTGAAATACATAAATCGGACTCTTGTTTCCTAATAATACAATATATATGTACATTGGACATAAATGAACTGGTCCATGCACAGATACTGCCGGAAAACCTATCTACATTTTGGAAATACCAAATGAATGTTACAAACCGGCAGGGTTGTAAAATGACCCTAGTAACCGAGCATGACTACGAATAACTTAAAAAATATAATATTGACAAAATGAAATGCAAATACAAATAAATGGACTAAAATTATAAAAGTGTTATTATTACTACAATAACTATTCGTTATAAAATGTTTTACCACTCAATTCCGTATTTTGATTGGTCAGTGTATCTATTAAAAATATAAAAAAGATCATGCAAGAGATCTATTATTGACGCAAATAAAAACCAAGGAGGTTATTTCAGCCTTGTTTAAGAATTTAACTCGAAGTAGATAATACGTTTCTCAATTAAATTAAATGGACAAAGTTGTATAAATTTTCTTAAGAATGATCTTACCTTGTTGTTTAAAAACGTTCCATTAGAAGTAATTATGTTGCTGCTAGGGAATACCACAATAGTAATTATGGGAATCGTTAGATTGGCAGCTGGGACCACCGCATCCTCCAATCAATAATTTCTGGAACTTTTCCGGCCTTCTTTTGGTTTCATAAAATCACTTTGTCGAAATTTGTCCAAGATCTAGTTCATTCCGTAAATGAGTGTTAAAGGATTTAAGAAAGTTGTGGCGTTTCTTGGTATCGGAAACTGAATAAATTTAAAAAAGTAAACTTTCTTCTTGTCAAACTTTATGTTTCTGGGTTAACAGGTTTTAACGTAGGAGTCAGTCAGTGAACTTATCGGTCTGTATGGAAATACACTTTCAACGACCGTTTATAACCATTTATTGCGTTGGGTGAGTAACTTGAATTGTTTACACGTTTACAGGACTTTGAAGCTTTTGTATTTCGTATCAATTTCAACTCGCTTCCTAGCCGCTTCTTAGAAAAAATATATTTATATGCAACAAAATAATCCTGAAAATAAATGATGTTTTGTACGAACTATTACAGTGGAAGATTTAAACGAGTCATTTAACCTTCTTTTAGATATACGAATTTCGTTTCCAGTGGAAACTCTTAATTTGTTCCCGCTTATATTGCTACACTCTTGTAATTGATATGATTGGTTTGTATATATTAATATTTTTACACTGACTTGACACTGCTTCCTAATAATTGTAGTTATGTACCTAAATGGGTTGAAATAATGTAAAGGAAACTTTATAATTTTCAGACTTTCTTCCAGTTCTAGAGTGTTTTGTCCATTTTGACTTCATCTTTCGTTATTAAGAAACTTTCTGGGTTTTTAGTGATTATGATACCTGTAGGTGTTTCGATTAAACTTCTCAAAAGTCAAAATTCAACTGTTTCGGCATAATCGAGTAACAAACATTCAAACATAGGTACATTCACGAGGGCACAGTATGCATCAAGGAAGTTATGTCACATCAAACGTAAATGGTAGTAGTTATGGTGAATTTACGGACAACGTTAGTGGAACTTAAACATCTCATACTTTACAGTTATGGGTTATATCTGCGGTGTACCCGTTTGTCATGTTTAACCAAGTACAATATTATACGCAGAGCGGCGGAGTCCAGCCGTTTGTTGGTATCTCCTTGACGGAACGGATAACGAATGCACACAATAAATCTTCATATTCGTTCCGACGTCAACGGATGAAAGATGACCGCCAGAAGGATGGCAATTTCATGAGGCCTTTGCGTTCGCTTTGTGTGTGTTACTTCGTCGTCCAATTCTAAAATGTTCTCGTTTGTATGTGTACGCAGTAGAAAGAGGTAACTGTTTGCTAAAGGAACCGCCATGACTGCGGAAGTAAAAATCGGCGCCAGAGAAACGACCGACCAATGAACTGAATCGGTTGTTTCGTTCATTGCTCGTACTCGGTTCTCCACTCTCAGTATGCCATGTTTTTAACGCTAACTAAATACGTGATACGAATAGAATATTTGGTTCTTTCTGATGGACATACATAGATACTTTGTAGTGTCACGCTCATACTACAAAATGTTTCTGTAGCGTTCAAAGCTCTTGAAACAATCTTAAGTGATCCATTACTAATTGATTTCTTGAAAAGGTAGATTTCTACATGGAAAGAAGTTTTATAAGGAATTATTTGGGTAATTTTTTACATTAGTTGACATTGGAATTAAGACATGAAGTTTAGTGAGGTAGGTAGTACTCACCAAGTAAAGTAGTGTAGTAGTATTTACTAGAATTTTGTTTATTATTTGTTTAAAAATCAATGTGAGTGAGATACAGGCCCTTAAAGTTTTCTTAATCGGAGGAAATTCCGGTAGGTACGGCCCTGGCTTCAGCCTTCCGTCAGCTGTTCCCGCCAAACATCGTTTGTCCTAAAACATATCTTCCTAACATTATTCTAATGTATCAGCCCGCCTTCGGCGGGCAGGGGCATTACACACACTCGAGTCTGTCATACATCTACCTAACTAAACAATGACGTCATCAATGCATATTTGGCGAGAACAGCTGACGAAGGGCTGCAGCCAGGACCGTACCAATCGAAATTTCCTCCGATGAAATAACTTTAGGAGTCTGTATCTCAAGCTACGTTGGTTTCCGCACGGAATTAATGCTACCACACGATTCTACTTGGTGAGTACTACCTACCTGACTAAACTTCATGTCTCAATTCCAATGTCAACTAATGTAAAAAATGACCATTATTTGTACTATTAAGTTTTGTTTTAAAGAACTGTTCAAGGAATCGCATATTCTGCGTGCGAATACATTGTCTTTTGTTTGATATTTTCACACTCAACTTATTTTTGTATTTTGTGGTAATAGCAGTATCTGTGCCAGTCGAATAGTAACTACGGTGTAGAGTCTACTACTAATAAATAATCGTCACACGTGCAATTTACTTGTTTGTGTACCAGCTGCTCCGAAGGTCACGAGTAGGTATGAATGTTTCGTTACTTGACGCTTGCAATAACGGAAACTGGCAATTGTTCTCAATCATTGACGGATCGGTAATTGGAGTAATTTTTGTGCGCATTTTTTACACTCTCTACGTTGTGGCGCAATCAAGAGGTGCACTCTATACTTTCTATGGATGATACCTTTCAAATATTCCGGAAGACTGATCAGACATAGTGTATGTGTTACTGAAAATGTATGAAATCCGTCATAGCATAGAATTCCTAAAAAATGTATATAATTCCTAAAATCGTTCGGAAATGTGTGAAATAAATTATATTAGACACATTTCACAATCGAAAATGCATTACAGGTAACATTGAATGGGCAATGATACAGCAGGCTGTTTGAAGATGTACCTATATCAATTGGTGACGTCATTGTATGGCTAGAGAGGTATGACAGACTGTAGTATCTTTAATGCACCTGCCTGTCGGAGGCAGGCTGATATGTTACACGTTAGAATAATGTGACGAGGTTATCTTTGTTTCAGCAACCACGATGACCTTGAATTCTAAGTATGTTGTAGAGGTGATAATGCTGATCATTTTCACATACCTATATATGTAGAGCGCGGAGATCATAACGAAGCATTCTTTTCGAAGACATTATTCCAACATATCAGCCCGCTTCCGGCGGGTAGGGCATTTCCTAGGAATTGCATACAATTCCTAGATTTCATACAATTCTGGTAACATATACATGATGATGAACATTTATTGAATTACTTATTACAGAAACGTAACCTATAATTTTACGAATAATAAATGAACCTAACAAAAATAAATAGTCTCGCAACCGAAAGCCATCTTCATAGCACGTACAGCATCTAAACAACAACATTTTGCATCGGGCCCCAGTAACGAACGTTGTCACTTATATTGCTCCTTCTGTCTGTCGTGTTGCTTCAATTTGCAATAGAAACGATAAAATCTAAGACGTAATTCGAATAGAATAAAGGAGCGTCTGGCAACGAGTCCACGTCCTCGAAGGGGGAAGACTCGGTCAATTTGTGCGGATATCTTGAACATTACATCGTCTGTGCCTGATACCGTGACTCTTATTGCCTGAACCGTTTCAAACAAATTGTCTGCTTTTTTAGCATTATTACCCATAAAAGTTGATACGAACCGCAAATAATTACTTCATGAACCTAGACGACGCAGTTTGAAAGTTTCTCTCAAGAAACATTATTTGAGAAACGGTGCTATACATTGCCCATGAAATAAAACTTGAAGCCTTTACTGTCAGGAAGCGTCAATACGACACGTTACCGATTCTCGAAACCTTTACGTATTCTAATTTTAACGTTACCAAAAGCGTGAAATGTCGTAAATATATGTATCCATCTATAGATAAAAATATAGTTTGTTTTTTGATTTGAAATTGATTTTGGAGACAGAGTAAACGTTCATTGTAGAAGATACAGTGTCAGCGATGAGAGGAAAATGTCCCGAAAATACGAGGGTGGATTGATAAGTTTCCGGCCTAACCAAGAGATGACGCCACTAGGCCTACCTTGAGGTGACATTCTATAGTACCATCCTTGGATAGCTTGTAGCTATAGTTTCAGCCCGATCTCCTTGCTAGTGTAGGTTTGACAGCACGCTGAACAAGACGCCTCTGTGGTTTTCGTAAAAATGGAAAAGCAGGAAAATCGTGCTGTCATCAAATACTTTTATTTGAAGGGGTTAACGCCGAAGGAAATTAAAAAAGAGATGGACTCAACACTGGGGACATCCTCCCCGTCATATTCAACCGTTAAGCAGTGGGTTTCCGAGTTTAAAAAGGGTCGTGTGAGCACCTCTGATGGGCCTCGCTCAGGACGCCCCGTTGAGGTCACAACTCCAGATATGATCGAAAAAATTCATCAAATAGTGCTGGGAGACCGCAGATTGAAAGTGCGTGAGATAGCTGAGACCTGTAAGATGTCATATGAACGTGTGCAACATATTTTGCACCAACATTTGCATATGGAAAAGCTCTGTGCAAGATGGGTGCCGCGTTTGCTAACAGTCGACCAAAAATTGATTCGAAAAAACATTTCTACCGCAAATTTGTCATTGTATAAGCGTAATCCAAGCGAATTTTTGCGTCGATTCGTAACCGTTGACGAAACGTGGGTCCACCACTACACTCCTGAAACCAAAGAACAGTCTAAACAGTGGATTGGACCAGGGGAACCAACTCCAAAGAAGGCAAAAACAATTTTTTCGGCGAACAAGGTTATGGCTACTGTTTTTTGGGATGCAAGAGGTATTATATACATTGATTACCTTGCAAAGGGTAATACTATCACTGGTCAATACTACGCAGACTTATTGCAACGTTTGAGCCACGAGGTGAAAATTAAACGACCTCATCTGGCGAAGAAAAAAATCTTGTTTCATCACGATAACGCACCAGCGCACACGTCAATCGTTGCGACGGCTAAAATCAACGATCTAAAGTTTGAATTGATGCCGCACCCTCCTTACTCTCCAGACCTAGCCCCGAGTGACTATTTTCTGTTCCCTAATCTCAAAAAATGGCTTGGCGGTAAGAGATTTGCGGACAATGAAGAAGTAATCGAAGCTGTAAATGGTTATTTTGAGGAGCTTGACGAATCAGTCTATAGAGATGGCATTAATAGACTGGAACACCGCTATGAGAAATGTATCAGCCTTGGAGGAGATTATGTTGAGAAATAAAAAAAAAAATTTTTAAAAACCTTGTTTTTCTTGGTCAGGCCGGAAACTTATCAATCCACCCTCGTATAATTGAGATCTGGATCGTCTATACAAGCAAGTGGTTTGTGCGGCAGGCAAAGAAAACTGAAGATTGGAGGTGTTCGGTGAGGCCGATCTCGTTTCCAGCCCCGTGTTATGCTTTTGGATTTCATTTTAAGTAACACTTTTGGTTTTATTGGGTTTTATTATATATACACTTTTATTCACAATATTTACAGTTTATTCCAATAAAATTGGATTGATGGGTATAAGAATAATCGTTGTATTTGATTTGTTTTTACACTTAATGAATTTCGGTGATTTAGTAGATAAAATTGTTTCGATTTAAATATTTGCTTGTTTTCGGTTAACTCGACAGACTTGAATTCTCTTATTTGTAGTGGTGGACGTTGAATCAACGAACTAGTTTATTTAATCGTTTCTCCAGCAGGAACGTTTCAACTGTTTTTCGTTGGTCAGTAAACCAGTTGAAAATTCAACTAGTTTAAAAATGTAACGCTTAGCACCACCAAACAAAAATCGAAATGAACCGAATTTAAACCCAATACGTTTAAGATTTATGATACGCTTCACCCTCGGTCAGTTACTACTGCTACCACCCAAGTCCCAAATAAAATTCCCGCGAACATATAGTTAGGTAGATATTATTGTATTATGAATTATGCTATTCTTGCTGTAGGAGATCCAAACAAGAAGAAATGTAAAAATTTGCACGTTTGCCGTAACAGGTTCATCGAGTGACTAGTTAGGCGAAATAAATTAACTCAATAAATGAATAATTATTAATTAAATAGCAGATTTTGTGCTATTCTGTATTTTTCTTTTTTCATTAATGACTTAAAATCATTTAATTTATTAAACTGTATATACGTATTACAAGTATCATATTTTTAATTGATAAAAAATAATTTTAACTACTGTACTATACCTACACGTTGTCGCTAATTTAAATAAAAAAATGGTTTTTCTCATTTCTCTTTTAATAATATGAAATATTTAAAAAAGAAGATGAATAAATACGTCTGATAACAATTTATTATACTCTGGTCAGACCTAAACTTCAAAAAGTAAAAAATAGACCTATTACTTCTTTAAGAAAAGTAACCAAAACAACGTTGATCTATTAACGTTGAAACGTTAACTAGTTTATCAACTAGTTGACGTTAAAAAAAAAACGGTTTCGTTTCGTTGTCGGTGAAAACGTAAACGACCCACCCCTACTTATTTGTCCCAAAAAATATCTTAAATACTACCTAAAACTAACTCCCTCCAAGGTACCCTATTCGAAGAATTATTTTTGTTGTTGCAACCACCGACAAGACGTTGACCTGTAAAATCGTCGGTACCTGGGTTGAATAATGGCATTTCCAGACCCTCGGTACGCTGGAAGCCTTGAATATCTATTGTAGTAAAGTAATAAAATTTACAGGCCAACGCTTGAAAAATGTGCAACTTTCACCATTATATTTAAACTTAAAACTAAAATATGTATACACTGAAAATAATATTAAACTATTTACCAACAAACAAAAACAATCGAATATATATATATACAAATGAGGACGCAACACGAGGAAAACCAAAAAATGCTGTCTTACACAGATGCCACGTTCTTCACGTTTTCCAACTTTTTTAATATGCGTTCCAACTACAGATACCTCCGATCTGAATTTGAAGAGACTGTATTGTTAGTTGATTATCTCATATCATTTGTAAATAGTTAGTTATGTCAAACAAGAAAATTTGCAAAGAAGAATGTCCAAATCTCATGACTCATGAGTCTTGACCCTCGGGTTTCTCAAATTTCTCCTAATGAGAAGTGCTAATCAAGATATGAAAAAAGGTAACTTAAGCTGAAGCTACCTGGACCATAAGTACCGACTTAAAAGTAAAATTTCAAATGAAAACAGACTACAGATAACTTCAAATTAATGAGGAAGAATTTGTTGCTGTTGTCACTCATTCGCCGATTATTAAACTAGGCCCCCCAGTTTTATACACTAGTACTCCACCATTAAGCTACAAGGGGGCCGCAGCAGCAATACGGACACTACGTACCTAAAAGTATAGGTTGCAGAACTATTGAACCAATGTACAATCATTATTAGTAATGAGACTCCTTGAATTATTGTAGGGTTAAATTCTGTTCAGTTTATCTGTAGTGGGTAAAGTTAATTCAAAAAATTGCTTCACGAATATCACATGAATTAGGTTAATTCTTTGATTTCGGACTCCGATCAACCCCACTAAATTACTATCATAATATATGCACCATTTTTGCACTAATAATAGTGCCTTGATGTTGTCTTTGCACCAGTTTTATTCATAATTTTTAATGACGAGATTCTATTCACGCATCAATTACCATCGTGAAGTTTGTTGCCTACCATCACCATGAGTAAGTGGCTCCTTCGCCGGATGAACATCTTTTCTCAATTATGAACTGCATGCTGCTAATTTTGAGAACTGAGATGATTTTTTTCTCTAACAGGGCAGTTTATGGGGTAACGTTGGTTGCAGTACAAACTTTTGCTTACATCTTGGAAATGATAGCCTGCACGACTTTGGTATCAGATATGCATTTTTCAAAGGAAATCGCTTAGTTTTATTTTGTGAGGTACAGGGGCCATTTTGGATTTCCCCCTTTCAGTAGGTAATATCGTATGATGCTTCACTACAATGATCGAATTTTCAATCGATCTTTTATCCTAAAAATCAAATAATTTTAAATCGACATTTAATGAAATCGATGTTTACAACCAGCTTAGAGTAGTTTTTGTTTTTTTTAACGTTGTAGATTTGTATGTATGTAGTCAGTCAAAGTCATTGGCAGTAGGTCAGTGTGTTAGTGTAGTTATTTAATTAACTTCATAACTTCTAATCGTAATCGGCGTCTAAATTAATTATGTGTACTAGTAGCGTAGTCAATAAGAAATAGGCGAGATAGGTTGGTAGGACACCTTCCCAGGCATAAAGGTCTAGTCAGAGACATATTAGAAGCAGAAATGGGAGTTAGGTGGGGTAGAGGTAGGCCTAGATCGCAAATAGTTAAGGATGTGGGATGTTCTCGTTTTAGGGAAATGCGGAGATTAGTTCAGGATAAGAAAGAGTGGAGGTGCGTGTCCAACCAGTCTTAGGAACTTATGATGATTAGTAGCATAGTAGTAAATCGTTGATAGTTACTTTATTAGTCGCTCCATAACCGTCAGTGTTTACATTATCTCTCGATGTAGTATCACTATTTTACTATACGTTGCCAGTTCACGCCCATGATCGGCTTCAGATTGTAACTCCTTCTGGTCTATTTACAATTTTTTTGTCCCATAACCTCGCTGATTAACTCTCCATGCGATTCCCTCTTGCGTCTAGTTGGCATCCTCCAAAGCTTTGTACTTATTTCGGAAACACCCTGTTTATGTTTAAGGCCAAGGAGGCTTGAGCACATAGTGTATCGTCGAGTGACATTAATAAAAGCCTTTACTATTAAATTATTCAATTACTCTCTTTCGTATCATGTTTTTTTTTGTTCTTTTAATTAGTTTTTAGTTGTTTTATCAATAGTTTCAGTGTAGTTCATATTTTGTGTCGTTTTATAGGTATTTGTCTCTTGAAGACTAGTTTTTCTTTAGCTTTCTGTAGCTGTTAAACGTTCTGTTATATTTTAACCGGAAATTACACTTGATTGTATGATTCTCTCTTCCTAAAACTGATGAACGAATAATTATCACAATATATATTAATTTCCCGTCGAAATATTTATTTTAATACCTACGAAGAATGATCAATGGAATTGCGCTAGAGATGTAAAACAAGGAATAACGCAGGGTCGGAGTCGTTTTTAACAAGAAGATCACAAGTTAGGAAATATATTAGAAACAGAAACAGGAGTGAAGAGGGGCAGGTGCGGTTTTCGAGAAAAACGAAAATATAGGAAGGAGTGGACTACTTATGATGATGATGATGAGACATAATTTTGTAAACCAATGGTTAACATTAACCTAACAATTCTACCCAGCATCTGCTTAAAATATAGGGTTGATCGGAAAGTCATTTCGTTTTTTTTTTGTGGAAATGAAAGACAGTTTTCGTATAATAAACAAATACTTTATTAAATTATATATTGACCGTTCTGGTCCAACACCTTTTGCCATCTTTCTGGTAGTAGCATAATTCCACGCTCATAAAATTTTTGGTCTTTGCTGGCAAAAAACTGATCGAGGAGGTTTTTGACCTCCTCATTTGAGGTGAAGGTTTTACCGTCTAAAAAATTTTGGAGTGACCGGAACAAATAATAATCCGATGGTGCCAGGTCTGGAGAATATGGTGGGTGTAGCATTGTATCCCATTCAAGCTGTAAAAGCTTTTGGCGAGTGACCAAACTTGTGTGAGGTCTCGCGTTGTCTTGGTGAAACACTACACCTTTCCTGTTGATTAGTTCTGACCTTTTCTGTTGAAGTGCATCATTCAGTTTGTCCAGCTGATGACAGTAGACTTCCGAATTAATCGTTGTGTTATCCGGTAAAAGCTCAAAAAAAACGATTCCTTTAAAATCCCACCAAACAGACAGCATCACCTTTTTTTGGTGAATATCGGCTTTGGAAATGGTTTGAGCCGGTTCATCTTTTTTGCTCCATGACCTCTTGCGTTTGACGTTGTTGTATACAACCCATTTTTCGTCCCCAGTGATGATGCGCTTCAAAAACGGATCATTTTCGTGACGTTTGAGAAGCGAATCGCAGACGTCAATGCGGCGACACAGATTTCTCTCTGTGAGAACATGGGGAACCCATACATCGAGCTTCGAGGATAATCCCAGGCCTTTCAAGTGGTCATAAACTGTTGAATTTGATAAATTTAACCTCAATCCGATCTCACGTGTTGTTATTCGCCGGTTCACATCAACTAATGCCTTTATCGCGTCTTTATCAGCTTCAACCGGCCTTCCCGAACGTGGTGCATCTTCGACATCAAAATTGCCGGATCGAAATTTAGCGAACCAGTTCTGGCACTGGCGTACTGTCAACACACCTTCTCCATACACATCAGTCAATTTCTTTCTGGCTTGAACAGCATTTTTACCCTTTCTGTAGTAAAACAGTAAGATATGTCGAAAATGCTGCTTATCGCTCTCCATATTTAAAAGGGCACCAACCAAAAACTACTGCGTAGAATTAATTGGAATTTTTCACACACAAGCCTTGCTATATGAACTCTCAAAGAATATAAAAATTATACAGCTTAAATGTGAAGTTGGGTGCAAAAGAATACAATTAAGTCCTCTGTCGGGAAAAAACGAAATGACTTTCCGAACAACCCTATAGATAAATATATTTATGTACCGTACTTGTCAATAATAATAAGCATTAGTTTCTACACACACTGTACGATAAATGTACTCTTATATTCCATCGGTAAAGTGAGGTTATAAAAAGAACTGAAGGGTACGTTTTTATAGACCATCGACAATACTCGAGTAGCGAAGGCAGACAGTAGCTGCGGTACTTCTTCATTTTAACATCCCACCCGGAGGCGAACCTTGGTGCGCTAATGATCTAATTTAATTTCGACTTGATCTTAATTATTAATGAACTTTGATAAATGCCGCCGGGCGGAAATAAGATACTGCCCGTTTTCATGACGAGTTGATTCCGTTAAATTCGAACGGCGAAGAACGCGAAAATTGAATTGCTTTCATTATAATAACGGGAAGTGAATGGTTAAGTTTAATTGAGCAAAAGTCTTAGCGCTTTGTATCGCTACAACGTTTGATAATGTTTCCGAAATATATATATATATATTATTTTATGGAAAACCCAAGATTTCGGCCTTAAAGAAAAGAAAATCAATAACTATAACGACGTTTAGTTGGCGAATGAATTTAATAAACTTTAGGAGGGTGTAAATTAAGTGCACAAGTGTTCAATATGTACTTTCTAAGTGACTTAGAAATGGAGATAAGTAAGGTAAGGGAGGGAGGAACAGTGGACAGTATTTATGAATCCTGGATGTACAATTCTCAAAGCTTGCGTAATGTGCTCCTTCATATTTTCTGGTATGGTTGGAGCTCTGGAGATGGATCTCCATGAAAATGTAGCGACCAATATAAATTAGAGCACCCTGTATATATAATGTAGTTTTGTAAATATGTAAATCTTTTGTGTGATATTCCTTTTCTGTGTAAATATTTCTCAACATTATCTTCTAAAGCTTTTGTATTCTATCCATCTGTTCCAATAACTTTTATTACTGTACTTTCCTATAATCCCTATTAACATTTCAACTTCGCGTACTAACCGCATGACGTCTGTACTTTGCTATCCGCCGTAATTGCTATTTTATGAGGGGTTTCTTCGGTGATTTGGGTTCAACAACTTAATTCTATATTTTCTATCTTCAGAATTTTTCAAATCATATTTTCTTACTATTGGTTCCCTTCTTTTATCTACAACCCTTAGCTCCACCTTCCTAACTTTCCTAAATTATTCAAATTCTATATTCTTCAGTTCTAAATCAACCTTCATCTACTTTACTCTTCTTCAGCTCTAACAGTGACAAATAAATATTTGTTCCTTAACCAGATTTTATTATTATAATATTGAACACGCCAAGAACCAAAAAAACATTATTCAGCGGAGTTAAGTCTGACGATCGTGGAGGCCCTTGCTGAAACTTTTTGTGGTAATATGTAAAAGGAATTGTTTCACACCTCCAGAATCCATAAATGTTGATCAATGTTGCTGAAGACTTAGAAAAGAGTAGCCTTAATGAATTCAGGCTTGTCTACTACTAGCAATATTAAAAAAAAATGGAATAATTCGCGTTCATCACAACGTTTCAACTATGTAGGTATGCTCACTAATGGTAAAAATGTTAAGGTTTTCTACGTTAGATAGTGGAGATAAGAACACATGTGTATTTCTACATTTATACGAAATACTGTAGATATTCTGCGCGGTTCGTTAGTAAGTGTGTAAAAAATTCATTTATTATTAGATAAATTGTAACATGTACAGTTAAATCATCGAGAGGTGGCCCATGACTTTTTCACTTGCGGCGCAGATGATAAACAAGAATCGCATTCGGTTAGAAAAGGATGTTGCTCACGCTTGGGAAAAATATCGAAATACACAAGGGATTAGTCATTGAGAACACACTGTTTACTCCAACTTTATGTGTTCTGTTTATTTAGCTGTCCACTATATTAATTAAAAACTTTACAGCCAGTTGGCAGTTGGTGTGCGTCGAGTTCTTATTGACCACAACAATTTTATAAACCGTGGACAATTGTTACACAGGACTAGTCTTGCGTTGAGAATGCTCACAAATATCAGTGACCAACAAACATTTTAATGGTAAATTTGAAGTAGGACTTTTTTTATTTTTATTGGGTAACAGTGACAGGCAGTTATAGAGCTGGAGCTGCGACGTAGAGAAATAAACATTAGGAAGGGAGTCAGACAGAGATGCATACTGTCACCGCTACCTATTAATCTATATATCGAATACCCGATCAACATCATTAATGACAGTACAACTGTAGGGATAGGTATACAGGGGCAAAAAATTAGTATACTTAGATTTGCAGATGATATAGCAATATTAGCATCTAGCAAGGAGAAGTTAGAGATAGCATTAAATAAAATGGAAGCGGTATTGATAAAACAGTATTATATGAAAATAAATAAAAGTAAAACAGAAATACTGGTATGCAAGGGAAGAAAAAGTAAGGAAAGAGCGAATACAAAGACAGGAGACGAACAAATAGAAGAAGTGGCTGATTTTAGGTACCTAAGGAGTCAGATAAGTGAGAACGGAAGGAGTAGTAGGGATATAATTCAGGGGATAGCTCAGGGTCGAGTCACTTTCAATGCTTCAATTAAAAGAAGTCACTTCTATGCTCGCGAACGGTTAATTTAGAGATTCAAAAAAAATTGTTAAAGATGTATGTTTGGAGCGCGGCGCTGTACGGGTACGAAACGTGGACGATGGGCGCGGCGGAAAAGAAAAGGTTGGAAAGAATAGGAGAGCAGAGGACTCTATGAAAGCTAATAAGAAATAGGCAAGATAAGTTAGCAGAACACCTTCTCAGGCATGGAGGTCTAATCAAAGGCATATTAGAGGCGGAAGCAAGAATTAAGAGGAGTAGAAGTAGATGTAGATTAGGTTAATGTTCGCAAATAGTTAAGGACATGGGTTGTTCTAGTTTTGGAGAAATGCGAAGATTAGCTCAGGATAGGAGAGAGTGGAATCTAGTCAGTCTTAGAACTGACAGACTTATAATGATGATTAGGTAACTAATTGTTGGAGATTCATCTCCAAAACTTTAACTAATAAAGCAGTTCAAAACTGAAACGCCAATTACAAAAAATCAGATGTAATATAAGAAAACTTTTTTTTTTGACGGTTTTAATAAATGGTGAAACATTCTTATTTTTCGTCTGATTGTTCATATTATTTAGCGCAAAATTTTGTTTCATTACTGATGTCTAACAGTCTCACTAAACTACATTCTGCAGACTTATTTTGCACAGTTAGATATTTATACCTCCCATTTTTTTTATCTAACACTTACTTCTTGAGCACTGTAACCGCATAGTAATAGGGATTGACTTATTTGAAATGTTTCTGATGAACTGGTGCTATTAAAGTAAAATCTCTACCTATAGCAGACATTTACGACTATTAGAATTAATTTAAATGAACATAAAGTGAAAGACATGACGAGATTAAAGTTGAAAATAATTTGGAATTAACGATAACGGTCGCACATTATAGTACGTCGTCCACATTTCTTGCCCGGTAAAATCGTCTTTAAAATTAGATTGGTTTCTTAGCCGATAAAAACCGTCTTTCTGGGTGCATAAACAGCGTTTATTGAGGACAATTGAAGATGACGACAGAGTGAACCCATAAGATAACAGTAAAATTCGCGAATAAAATGACTATAAACAGGTACATATGGCACTGGGATGGGCCATTCGTGATAATATTGCTCATTTAAGTTTACTATTTCGTATCCACATGGCGAATAAATTGTCGATGGAGCAAAGAGGAGGAAGAGGGGGCGACGGGAAAACTAATACTCGGAGACCAAACGGTTTGGCGCCTTAATTAGAACGCAGCGTACAGCAAACGCTATCCCTTTAGTTTAAATCTAAAGGGAAACTTTTATATCTCGCAGTAACTATTGGAATACGAAATTACTTCCACGGCAAGCACTTTTCACATTATCTAACTGGTTCGATAGCTTCGTTAATGTAAACTTAAAGTTTGTAATTAGTCTAAAGCTGCAAGTAGATAGCTACATTTACCCCTTACACGAAATACCAATGTAACTAATGTGTTTGACTAGGTTCTAAAACGTAAGTCAAGTCAGTTATCGTCACAATAATTGCATAACGCACTAATATTGTAGAAACGACTAACAATAAATGGAGCCTAAGCTCTAAATCGGTAACAAATACTTTAATGGACAAAATAATAATAGTTATTAAGCAATACAAACTTATATTTATTAATTTCTGGTGCATACCATACTTTCGTAGGCATGGTATATCTACCCATAAGCATGTTTAACATTTTTCTCAACATTTGCCATGCTGGGGCTAACATTAGTTGACAATCTTGCGTTAGTATTGTTCACCAAGTCTCAGAAAATACCAAAAATTGGGCGGTAAACGCCATCTGTAGTACGATGCTATATTTTAGGATTACGTATGCTCCAACAAGGTCCATTTAAATATATGGATATCTACTTGCTGAAACGAATACCGGCGTAGCTAACCTCAACGTCATAGGCACGTTATCATAATCGAGTAAAATAATTCGAAGTGGTCTGTATTCTGTCGAAACTGCCAGAAGCGGATCGCGATTTCGATCTTTTTGGATCTCATCAGCGCGTCGCAGACAGCTCCGACAGAACACAGATCAACTTTTACCTGCTATCTTAACAGCGCGTTTTAGAAAATACCACGCCATCTGTAGTACGATGCTACATTTTAGAATTACGTATGCTCCAACAAGGTCCATTTAAATATATGGATATCTACTTGCTGAAACGAATCCTGACGTAGCTAAAATAATAGAATAAAATAATTCGAAATGGTCTGTATTATGTCGAAACTGCCATTTCGACACGTCTAGCAGTTTCGACAGAATACAAATCTGTCTAGTTGTGGGCCAAGCTTGACAACCAGGTCTGGGTCGAAGTTACATACCAAGCGTTTGCCAAGCTCGGGCCAATATTGATTGTCAATCTTGTGTTAATATGCTCACCAACTCTTGGTTCAGCATTGGCTGTCCTGTCGTGGGCCAAGCTTGGCAGCCAGATTTGGGCCGAAGTTACATACCAAGCATTTGTCATGCTGGGACTAAAATTGGTTGTCAGTCTTGGGCTGGTATGTTCATCAAGTCTTTTTTCAGCATTGACTTGGGCCGAAGTAATGTTCCAAACGTTTGCCATGCTCGGTCCAAAATTGGTTGTCAATCTCGTGCCAGAATTGAAAAATCTTGGGCCAAGCTTGGACTATCGTGAGTTCCTACAAGGGTTGTCGTGTGACAGGTAAACAAAATATGGAATGTACACTGTAGGGCTGTGGTTCCACTTCCGTTTATTGATCTTTCGTCTCTTACAGTCTTACGTAGTTTTATCAATATTATATAAAGTAGTCTTAAGTTAGAGTAAACAGTAGCAATACTTTTAAGCAACACATAGTAGTATTAATAGTATTAGTAGTAAGAATAGTAGACGACAACAATGAGAAGTAGCGATTTAGAAGTTGATGGCTCACTAGTCACTACTCTTTTTCTGCGAATAATTTAAGTATTTACATTTTTATTATTTAGCTTGACCATAAAATATAAACATTAAATACTGTAAATTTTCTTATATGACGCACGTGCTAATATTGTTAAAAAACTGCCAATAAATAATAATAATAACAAAAATAAATTACTACAGTCATTCACCAGGTGTCAGTAGTACTTTTTTAATCATTCCATACACTCAGTAGCTAAATATTGATCGAAAAAAGTAGCAGGATACCTTAATTTTGTATGATTAAGGAGTCAACAATAAATTACTTTAATTGAGATTATCAACATACCGTTGAAATTTTCACTTTGATTACTAAAACACTGCAATTTACTACTTGTACCTAGTAGCACGATCCTAGAGTGTCACCGGCAGATTCCATGCGTCTTTATACATATATATATATATATAGATAAGGTAAGTCCTTACCTACTTGTAATAGGTGATATCTTCACGATTTTTTTTCAAACTATAATCTATAATAAGTATAAATCTTATAAATATCAAAAATGAACCGGTGCCAATAACTTACCTTATCCTTATGCCAATATCAGATAATAACTTGCCTTTAAGCATTGTTGAGAAAACGTGAGATTAATAACAGAAACAGGAGTTAAGAGAGGTAGAGGTAGACCTGTTCATAAATAGTTAAGCATGAGGGATGTTCTAATTATAGAGAAATGCGAAAATTCGCGCAGGATAGAAAAGTGTGGAAGTGCGTGTCCAACCAGTCTTAGGACTGATGACCTTATGATGACGATGATGACTTCATACTGCAGAGCATTTGAACCAATTTACATTTACATGTTGCTCTTGTTGTGTTTTAGGGGGAGCAGTAGTCTGAGAACGTGTAACTCAGGCCTTCTGGTAGGTGAACTGTGTAGCATATCCATTACTATGTACTTTCAAACGACTTTCGCTTTTATTGAATATTAAAATGTATTGGGGTATAAATAGAAAAGAAAAAAAGAAGAAAAGAAAGAGGAGAAAAAGTGGTCTTAAGGAAGTGGAAGTTTCAATAAACAAGGCAGTTTCTTTCGTCTTAACAGCTCAGCTAAACGGGAAGAGAAACGGTCCAGACACATTACCACATATTTGTAGTAGACGAATGGATATAAAATATTTCACGAAGAAAATATTACTACTAGTTATTGAACATCGAGGCACTCCCTGGACGATTTATGAGCTTGTTTTGTGCCGTTACGTGAACTATTTATTACAATAGGGCCCCGGCTGACGAGGTAGTTCTCTATAAAAAACGGACAAAATAATATACTGACTCATCTTTCAAAGGCTTTTTCTTTCTTTCAACAGATAAATTGAATCAATGCCGTTATTTGTTGTCCCCGTCAAATTGAAATCTATAACGAGAGGGTAAATCGAAAGGACGACAGTAATTTCATATTAAATACAGGTAGTTTCTAAAAATTAATGGAACCAATGTTTTTATACAGACGTTGGTTTGACGGTCCTTTAAAATAGTTTATGTGAAACTCAGTAGCGACAATTTCCAGTTTTAGAGTTTTAATTTCAAACTACAAACAGCATACTGCCATCTGGTGAAAAAAAGAGTTCCCATTCAGAAATTCGAAAAAGGTTAAAGGTGTATATTTGGAGCGCGGCGTTGTACAGGTGCGAAACATGGACAGTGGGCGCGGCGGAAAAGGAAAGGTTAGAAGACTTCGAAATGTGGCGATATACGCGAATGATGAAGATAACGTGGGTAGAAAAGGTTAGAAATGAAGAGGTATTAGAAATGATTGGAGAACAGAGGACTCTACGGAAGTCAATAAAAAATAGGCGAGATAAATTGGTAGGGCACCTTCTCAGGCATGAAGGTCTAGTCAGACATATTAGAGGCAGAGACGGCAGTTAGGAAGGGTAGAGGTACACCTACATTAGATTACGTTCGCAAATAGTTAAAGATGTGGGTTGTTCTAGTTTTAGGGAAATGCGAAGTTTAGCTCAGGATAGAAAAGAGTGGAGGTACGTGTCCAACCAGTCTTAGGACTGACGAACTTATGATGATTCAAAAAATAATGAACTTGAAATAATCGTAACGTTGACTTTATGGTTAGGTTCAGTGATACAGGTAAAGAAATTGAAAAATAAGTTGTGCCAAACTGAGAAAAATATTCAAAGCCTTTTTACGTAATAGAAGGTTATAAAACACATCATGTTTAAGTGTAATTATTAGTAACTTATCTCTACAGAATTATTAGTATCAAATCTCTACAGATGGCGTATACTGCCCTATTTACGATGTTGTTGTGACCAAATGAATTTGAAAGACGGTTTCGACCGTAAATATAAACTAACAAGATGGAAGTTGTCATGAGGATAACTGAGATGTAGCAGGTGCCTATATTATATTGGCTGTTTGTACTGCACATGCATAGTATACCAATTACGGTGTAACTCTGCGGCATGTTAACAACTACCTTACGCAGAGGCGAAGCCATTACAATCTAGACATCATCAGGACAGACTCCACTCATATACGACACATATCATTGCCTTTGCACTAATGGATAATTTGTTAAAAGAAGAATAAAATAAGCTTCTAAATTTAATGAGGCATAACAGACTGCAACGGAGAACAACTCATGAAGCTGACATTATGAAAGTACAATTACCAGATCTTTTCAGTGAAAATAAAAGCTTTTGTTGTAATGCCATCATTACCTAATAACTTTTCATCTTTTTTGCAATAAAGTATGGGTTTAGGAGAAACTTTATTTGATATAACAACTTCGAACAATCTTCAAACTTATTGAAAAAACTTTACGACAGTAAAGTAATGTGGAGCACGTAAAACAGGATATTAAAAAGTTTTCTCAAACTTTACTCGACATATTCTATTACGTATCTAGTGTGAAATAAACAGCTATTAACAACCCACGATCTTCACAGGAATGTACCTATATCAGATGGTTCAAATCACCAAACATCTAGCAAATTTTATAGAATACATTGAAATGACAGAAGAAAATTAAAATAGTTTATAACCTTAAATATTCCAACAATATGGCGACTACGAAGAGTTGCATGAAGCATATGTAAAGATTCATAAGGAATATGTGGCCGTAGGTAATTAGCAGATACATGTAAGTATTTGCAGCATTATTTTCTGAACAAAAATATTTTCTTCCTGGATACCGGAATATGCACAACAGGTTAAACTGTTCATTGACTGCTGTACTACACTGTACACGAATTCTCAACTGTGTTGAATTGGTTTTGACAGCGATATGATTGCTAAACGGAATGAGTTGACTTTTGTACCTGCACGGTAGATAGCACATATCTGATTTGATCCACTAGGATAGACAAAAATACTTTTACATGCAGAATACGAACATTCGGGAACAAAACAACGGGCAACGGTAGAAGGATTTCAAATGTTCAGGAGGAAATTAATAAGCAGCTGATTCGACAGAACGAAAATGCTAAAGAAATAACTTCGTAGTAGTTTCTTCTATTTCCTTGGGTTAAAGACGAATGAGTGGCCAAAGCTGGTCGAAGACGAAGCATCGATTGAGCAGTATTTATAATAAGTGTAGTGTCGACCAGGAGTAGTGTAGGTCATATAAACGTATAAAAAAAATGGCAACAGTAACCGAGCGGCATGGCTTAGAGGTTTAGACCTTTGCTTAGCATTCGTGAGGACGCCGGTTCGATTGTGGGTCCATCTGTTTTGGTCCGAGTTTTTCTGTGGTTTCCTTGGATCATTTAGGCAAATGCTGGGGCAGTAATATATATATATATATATATATAAAAGAAAGTCGCCTTAGTTACACCATTTATAACTCAAGAACGGCTGAACCGATTTGGCTGAAAATTGGTGGGGAGGTAGCTTACAACCGGGAGAAGGACGCAACTGACATGGAATGACAAAACGCAAATGACAGCAAAACGAAAAATTTATAAATCAAATCATCAGTCTAGCCGTTCATTTGTTAAAAATGGAATAACAAAACGCAACTTACAGCTAAACGTAATGCTGTCTATGGTTAAGTATGGTGTTTTATCTATAGTCAGATTTACCTGAAACTTGGCTTTAATGCTGTTTCATATAAAATTAGTGACATACATACCTATTTCAACATTTTACAAAATTCTACCTCTTTAGGAAGCTGAAAGGGGTTTGCAAAGATTGCATGTTTGTTTTTGGTCCGATTTACTTGAAACTGGTTAAAAAATTCAATCTTTCTTGTGGGGGGAGAGGAGTTGCAATGTTTAAATGGAACATATATTATTTGTCGTCAGATTTACTTGAAACTTCGTTTTAATGGTCTTTTATTTAATATCTGAAAGATCTATTTCGACATTTTGAAAAAGGGAAGGGTGTAGCAATTTTTATTTGGGACATTCTTTATTTGTGGTTGAATTTACTTCAAACTTGGTATATCTGCTGTTTGATATTATTAATCAAATGAAAAGAGGTTGCAACGTTTCCATGGGGTATATTTTATTTGTACTCAGTTTTACTCGAAAGTTGCTGATTGCTAAAATTAAGCTAATACGTGTTTTGGCAATTTTTAAAAATCAACCCTTAAGGATGAAATATTGTTGCTGCGTTTGTATTTGAACTCTAAGATGGCGACATTACATAAAATTAAAACGTTGTAAGGGTGAATTGGGAGTTAAAACGTTTTATGGAGAAACAATATTAATTTCTGCGAGCGAACTGCGGGGAAAAGCTAGTATTCCATAAATTATCTTTCTTTCTCTTCTGCCTTTCTGTCACTATTTCTGAAAGCAGGCTGAAGAGGGCCTTCCGCCCTACCTTCCGACGTAGTCCGGAGGGACTACCTACCCACCAGCATTACTGGCTGGTGGGAGTAAAACACCCAAAAGTTTTCTTTAAAATTTTAAATGGCAACAGTTAGATAAAATAATATAGTGATAAAGTCACTGTGAAGCAAGTGTCACTCTATTCCACACTGAAGAATGGTACATATATACCATAGGAATAATTCATTATACTATTTTAAGCGCCTCGTGGTAAAGGTACAAATGGAAGAAGCAAAGCAATTAAATTTAAGGCAAGCGTGGAATCCCTAGAAATAAATCAAATTAGGTCTCATCTGTTAGGCACCTAGATTTTACATTAGCATCTCAAGTATTAGTCGATCCTTTGTGCTGCTGAATAGAATAAGTGGGAAACGTTTTTTGTCAATTCGTTTTTCTCATAACGTTTATCCACCCAGAGATGGCAGTTGGAAAGTTGATGGAAAACTTTCCAGACAAAGGCGAATAAATATTTTTATTAAATTAGAAGAGTTCTCGATGTCGGCTGGCATCATTAATCTTCGGGTTCGACGATGCCGAACTGAAGTTTGATAATCTCATCACTCCCGAGCATTTCGCGCCCTTAAACAATGGGACTCTCTTTTTTGAGATTAATGCCTCTATTGCACCCCAAAGGACACAACAAACAGATGGCCGTCTATTCACGTTAATCCAACAACAAAAGAAGAAAATTAATTAAAGAATATGCATTATATACTTTCGAGTTGAACAAGACAACTGCGAGGAATTTTTATTTCTTATTCTTTCCAATGGATTATCGACATTACTTTGGGTTCTCATTATACTCGAGTGTTTGTTTTAGTAGATTAAGTCACTTCATTGGATTACAACAGGAATTAGGACGAACAGTTTATAATAAGACTTGAAGCAGAATATCATCTTAGCTAGCAATTAAGTTTATTGACATTTTTGACACATTAATTTCAAATATTAAATTAAACAGATGTATTATGGATATACAGGGTAATTCTCAAATAAGTAGCAAGCTTGCAGGAGGTTATAGAGCACTCTATAAAACAAGTCAGTTGTTTGGTAGTTCGCTGTTTTCGAGAAAAACGCATTTTAAACTACAGGTAAAAACCAGTCCTGACCTGGTAGAATCACGCAGAAACATGCGACAATATAACGCCGCATTCAATCAGATATCAATTAGCATCATTCGTGTTGTATTTTTTTTTTGTATTTTTTATCTATGCAAAGTTTGTTATTTATTAGATTGGATTAAGTGTGACTGACGATGTTTATGTTGCAATTAGTTTTTGTCCTTTTAACGTTATAGGCTTGTATGTATATACGGCCGTGGTCTAAGTAAACTATTCTGTCCAGACGTTTCGGCGGCTACTGCGACTGACATCCTCAGTGGTAGTGCTGCGTTGACAATGTGAACGTAAATTATATCTCGAAGTCTCGACAGCAACCCAGCACTACCACTGCGGATGTCAGTCGCAGTAGCCGACGAAACGTTTAGACAGAATAGTTCACTTAGACCACGGCCCTATAGCCCGAATCTTCATTGTACTATGGATTCCGACCGTGAAAGGCTTTGTTCTTATATTATTTCAGTAGGTCGATGTATGACTGTTATAGGTCAGTGTAGAACACTAGTTATTAAAATAGCATTTTTCAAGGATCCACCATGTACATTAAATATGTTAGACTCAACCCTGTGCTATGCCTAGCTCAGTCGGCAGGGGTTCTTCACAAAGAAATATTATGTTTGTGCAATTAAAACAAGTTGTTCTAAGCTCATAAAACATATAATTCATAAAAGGCAACTACCAACTACGGAACACAAAACAAAATCAAGTAAAAACCAAAACATAAAAACAAAAGCAAATGATATAACTTACAGGTACAAATGTTGAACTAAATACCCTACAAAAATGTCTCTTTTCAATCCCACCTTCGTCCAAGTTCCAGGCTGAGGGTCCAGAATTGTATTAATCTTGTACCAGGCAATATTACGTCGATATTCAAGGTAAGTATTCTTAATTATCAATGAATAATTAATACTCTTTTTCTCTTTATTATTATTATTCGTCTTTTAGACTTGGACCTCGATCCAACACCAAAAACTAGCCAGCTCGGCTATTTCAAAAACAACGTGAATTGTACGTCGTTTCACTGTGGCGGTCAACCGCCGTCTGCCTCACCTGGTATCAACCCTCGCCGTACATCCGTCTGGATCCCCTCTTTTGTGCGGCTCGCTTTGAACTTCTGAAGCACATCACTTGTATATTATACAAACCTTGTGCGTAACCATTAAGGATCTTGAGCATTTGAAACATAGATTCAACTAGACTCTTATTATGTAAAGATGTGACCTCCAACTATTGTAAGCCTTATTGTTAATGTCCAATATATAAGTAAAAATTCTGTTAGTTTTACTATTTTATTTTCAACTGAATTTCAAGTTACGATTGAAACAGTCTGTGAGACTACAACAGTTTAATACCACAGAACTTTGTAGCATGATACTAATTTACGACGAATGTGAACATGATGTCAACGCGACGATCGAATTGTACAATCATCCGTATCCCCAGCGAAAACTTGCTCAGCGGCAAGCCGTCTTAAATGCAGTGCCTACAGGGATTAAGAGAAACTGACAACTTACACCCTCCATGTGACAGTGTATCAAACACCAGAGAAGAACGCTGATGATTTTCACGAGCGTGTGATGATCTCTGCAAGTGAAGTACGCTAAATGTCAGACCGTTTTACGCGGCTCAGAAATAATTTTGGTAGACATTTCAAAGCCTGTTTTGTAGCACGGGGTTCGAACTTCAAACAATTATTGAAATGTACGTATGTATGTAGGATTACAGATGGTAAAAACTCATTCGTAGTGTGGAAATTTGCCTGCTGATGTGTACGTAATTTACATTTTCTTGTTTCTTTGATATGCTGCATACTATGAGCGATGATCAATTGTTATTATTTTATTTGTAAGAAATTGATAAAATGTAATGTATCATATATCACATATTTTTTAGCATTGAGAAAGCCTCGTAATAGTACCTAGAGGCGAAACGTCTTTCTTGTATTGCTCGAGGCTTCAGGAATTAATGATATAACTAAGAAAACCTAGTAAGTAATTGTAAAAGATCGGTGAAATTCAAATTTAGTTTAACGGAGAGAAATCTGTTCAATTTAACTGATTCTACTTAATTCAGGATTTCCGGAAATTATTTTTCCTTAGTCTTATCGGTCTCATGCCGATTACCTTGACAATATCGTATCGAATCGCGTCTTTATTCGGAACGCTTATCTCTGGCGAGACTGGGCCCTGCCAATAAATTCAGTCGTCGTAAACTTACTCGGAGAAGGAGACTACTTACCGAAAAAGAGTGCTATCGAGTGAAGCGGACACATTTGGAAGTTTATGCAGTTACGCCCTCGCGCCCAATAATTCCGGGAGCGCAGTGTCCCAAGTTCCGCAGTAGTCTGTGCGATACTTCGCTTGCAGGGCACGCTCTCGTGACGGCTTCAGACTTCATTGGCCTCTTATAGCGTCTCGCTCTCGCTCCACCAACAACTTCCTCAGAACGTGAAAACAAAAGTAATCAGATCGACGTAACCGGATAATAGAAGAAGAAGAAGGAGACAGCAGCGAGCGAGAGAGGCAGAGAAGCGTTTTGAAGGTGCATTTCTCCTATAGCTAAACTAATGTTCAGTTCGTTGTCTCGATTGCTTCGAGAGAACACTGTTCGGAAACGGCCATCAGATACGTGCGAACTGGGAGAATTTCTATCAGTCGAAATTAGTTCGTAACTCTATAATCGAAGATAACCCCTCGAGTTCCCCGTCTACACTTCGTTTCCGCTCGAATGGATGCTGATGTTTAGATAGTCGCTCAAACTTTCTCTAGTACGACATGCCGCCAACCCATCAAGTGAAAGTAATTTAAGTGATAACGCAGACCACTTCCATCAATTGCACATGATACACTACACTATATCGAATAAATCGATAATAGTATGAGATATGTGGAAATATAAGGTGGTACATGGTAAAGTAGTAATTTATATTCGACGTCCAACGGGTATGAAATGTTTTCTGGCATCCCTCATTGGTAAAGTAGTATGAAATAATGTTAATGCAATTTTATTGAAGTCTTCGTGAGTATATTTTAACAGGGAACTGTGATCTTCATCAGAGAACCTCCTCAAGATGTTCACATGCACATTACAAAATTTCGTCAGACCATTTTTGCTATACTTCCTGGTATTCAAAATCCTTTATTGTATAGAAGCAGTCAACAAGACATCTATTGAAGACCATGAAGAAAACTGCACCACGAAAGGTGGCCTATCTATTCTAGCATAATTCTAACAAGACATCTAAAGAAGATCAAGGAAAAAACTGCACCACGAAAAGTGGTCCATTTATTTTGGCATAATACTAATAAGACATCTATAGAAGACCAGGGAGAAAACTTCACTACGAAAGGTGATCCATCTATTCTAGCATAATCCTAACAAAACATCTATAGAAGACCACGGAGAAAACTGCATCTCGAAAGGGGGTTCATTTATATTGGTATAATCCTAATAAGACATCTATAGAAGACCATGGAGAAAACTGCACTACGAAAGGTGATCCATCTATTCTAGCATAATCCTAACAAGACATCTATAGAAGACCACGGAGAAAACCGCATCACGAAAGGTGGTCTATTTATTTTGGCATAATAACAAGACATCTATAGAAGACCACGGAGAACACTTCACCACGAAAGGTGACCTATCTATTCTGGCATAATCCTAACAATACATCTATAGAAGACCACTGAGAAAACTGCATCACGAAAGGTGGCCTATCTATTCTGGCATAATCCTAACAAGACATCTATAGAAGACCACGGAGAACACTGCACCATGAAAGGTGGTCCATCTATTCTGGCATAATTCTAATTAGTCACAAATATGTACAGCTAGCGTGGTCTAACAGCAATTTTAGATCGGTTGCGTGCTAATGAGAATTAACAATTTGGATAACTTCCATATATCACATGGTCAAGAATTTATTAGACCAACTCCACTCATAACGAAATGCCATAATTTCATAGCAGTCTGTAATTATAAACATTTAAAAGAAATCAGTTCTCTTAGTTTCGAAGATAAGATAGGAAAAATGCAAGCTTCTATTAATCTAATTCTTGATCTAAACTGAACGGATGTCACCAAGCCACTTCATTCGACCGGACCGAAACGTGGATATGTATGACACTGCTGAATTTATCAATTCAAGAGGTTATTATGTGTTTCAAGTGATGTCCCATCTATCGTTGTATTATAATATATATACACATAAGCCAACAAAATACGTTATCCTCGCAATGCCCTAGAGGTTCTTGAAATTGCCGGACGTCATACCGCAATAATTACAGTTTACATAATTAATGTAATAATGGATGGAACTTATGGTATGTTGGGACAATTCTCTACTAGAAACTAGATCCGCCTTTACTGAGTGCAGCAACAAATGCTCTAAATTAAAGTTGGACTTTACTGCAGGACAATAGTAATTACTTATTATTGACATATGTTCTCCTTGTTTTTTACACTTGTAGTTCTTTTATAAGCTCTTGGACTACCAATTTGGGCTTAACATTACTATTGGAAGATAGTTTCGCTAGCGTTTTGAATTTTACTTATTAGAGCCTTTTCACACGGGTGACTAGTGGCGGCACTCTAACGCAACCGATGGTGATCATGTATTTATTGTGCGGACGTTGTAACTACCACCGGTGGCTGCCACTGCGTCAAGATAATAATTCGCACAGTAGTATTCAGTTAAGAAGTGCAGACAGTACCAGAAAAGTGAAAATAAACTCACTACATTACTTATTGTAAATAGTATAATGAAACAACAATGATAATAAATCGTAATCCTCACCAATGGTTTGATTTTCTTCCTTGGTTTTCTCTTCAAAGTCCGGAATCTACTTTGAAATTATTTCTTCCTAGTTATTTTATTTAATTATTGCCGTATATACAGGGTGTCCCCTAACAAGACATCTATAGAAGACCACGGAGAAAACCGCATCACGAAAGGTGGTTTATTTATTTTGGCATAATAACAAGACATCTATAGAAGACCACGGAGAACACTTCACCACGAAAGGTGACCTATCTATTCTGGCATAATCCTAACAAGACATCTATAGAAGACCACGGAGAAAACTGCATCACGAAAGGTGGTCCATTTATTTTGGCATGATCCTAACAAGACATCCATAGAAGACAACGGAGAACACTGTACCACGAAAGGTGGCCTATCTATTCTAGCATAATCCTAACAAGACATCTATAGAAGACCACGGAGAAAACTGCA
>NW_020438877.1:746127-826932 GCF_000699045.2 Agrilus planipennis | reverse complement strand
CTACATTAGGTCCACTTCAGTTTACGATCATGGGATTTTCGATTGTGATAGGTACATAGTTTTTCTAACGTGTTTCAGTCATCTAATGGACCTTAACGCGAGTGCATTTTCTTCGGCTGATCCGTAACTTAATACCAAACATAAACAATAACATCACCCCAAAAACCAGCTGATTCCGACCTACTGAAGGTGAATTTTTCTACGATCAGCTGGCAATCGTAATTAATTTGAGATTGTGCAGGGCCGGCATCAAAACTGTTATAATTTTATAATTTTTTATTTTGTTTCAAAAGTCAAAAGTGTTATAACATTTTATGATCCAAATGCCAGTAGGAATCTGTGGTATAAATATTAATTATTATAACTGGGACACCCTATATATATGATATTGCTATGAAATCATCGGTATTTATTGTTAAGACTTTATACATGCGCACTTCTTCGAATTATTCTAAATGCCGCCTTCGGTACATTTGCAGTGCGTCTGCGTTGTATTCTTGTAATTTGGTTTTTCCCTAAATTATGACATCATTGTGTGCTACTTAACTACGAACCTTTTGGTGTACGTGACCAGTGACATTCGGGGTAGTGACCAGGGAAAATTCCATAAACAGAAGTGATACAAGTGCGAGAAATAGTTTTCAGATAAAAAAAATACAGAACAGTTCATACATCAGTCATAGCACATCTATCAAACCAATCGTTTTCAGATTCAATTCATTTATGTAATCGTAAATTCAAGTTACATTAATTTGTCGTGTGTATGTATAGGATTAATAAACATATTAAGTGATACGCATCTTATTAATCGGACATACGCTGGTCCTTCGAGTTCTTTGATTGTTCTTACCGAACAATCTATGTGATACAGCAGTACACCGGCGGAAGATACATAAGTTTTTATTTATTTTTCGCCAAGCGAGCCAGGCTCCGTAACATTTATTGTATCTTGTTTTGTCTCGTTGACCAACCTTGTGCTCAAAAGATATATCCACATATGTATTTTAAATATTTACCTAAATTCCTATTCGACTCCTATTCATCAATTTCTCTCACTCAAAATTCAGTTTCTTTTTAACGTCTGCTTTTTTGAAATAATAGTTTCTTTAAGAATCAAAATCTTTTGTTTCGATTTCAAGAAGGGTTTCTTTTGTGCCTATGCGTAAAATAGTGTTATGGATGGCACTGTTATAAATATGAAGTAAAAGGAGTACACAAAAGTTAAAGGCCGGTATGATTTCTTAAGCCGTTTAAAAAAACACTTTTGAACACTGACTTTATTTATTATTGATTAATTAATTATTTATTGAATTTGCTCTTAACTTTGGAGGGTTTTTGTTACTTAAAGGAATAGGAGTTACGCCTTACAGAAAATAGCGATACACCATGTGCGTTAACTATTAACACGATAAGAGACCGACCTAGTCGTTTGAAAGACTTTTTGTAACTCCTCGATCGTAGTTATTGATTGTTTAAAGAAAACTTGCATCACTGCTGATTAATTAAAAAGGAACGGATGGCGTGGGTTTGCCAGCCGTCTACTACTGATAAGGCACGCGTTTTATTACAATGTTAGCATTTTTAAAATGGTTAACTCCTCCGCCCTTAAGATCAAATTTTACATTTTGTAAAAAATTAAAATTTGGTTAAAATACATATTAATACAAAAATGAAACAATAATACATAATAATACAATAAATCTATCAGCTACATCTCATTACCCTTTGTAAGTGAAGGAAAGGCAACAGAAGGTTTTCCCAGCCGTTCATTCACTTTGCTGTACACAGCTTCTGGTTGATTTGATCTATCATTTTTCTTATTTCTTATTAAATATTTGGTAATGTTATGTCGCTTGCAAACAATAAAAATTACGAATAATAATAATACAGTTATTAATATACTAAGAAATACATAGAAATACTTACTGTTGCTATCAACTTTCTCTGTTAGATAGGTTAGAGGGTCATTGGCTTGTAGTGTAATTTCGGAAAGTCTATCCAAACCGATGGATTTTAAGTTTAATTGTATTGGTTTGACTTCCGCAATATTATCAATTATTAAAGGTAAATATACTGGTTCTTCTTTTAAATTTTGTTTTAAGTTTATATATTTGAAATCTTTTGCTACAAATGAGCAAGAGTACGGAATTATTAACAAATAGATACCTTCAAGTCTATGAACCTCTTCCGATCCACATTGTGCATGTATAAGTGTTAATTTGGGTGCTATAACCAAATATTTTTCGTCACTAATCGTTTCTACTAGAATTTCAGAAACGTTAACAGGTATATGTCTACATTTGGGATTTTTGTCTACTTGAAGTAGATTTTTAATACAAGTCTCGTATTGGTAATTTTTCTCAATAATATTATTGTTACAATAATATTCATTTTGTATTAAGTCACATTCTTGTCTTACATAAAAAGTTTCTTTTTCACTTATTATGGCATAAGGCGTTGGAGAAATTATTGTAGTGTTATACATTGTCGGGATGGAATACAAATGATATAAATTAAATATTTCTGGGTGTAAAATAGGTATGTGTAAGAGAAATACTAGATGTTCTGGTGTTGCATAGAATTCGACTTCGATAGTTTGCATGAAAAGAATGTTATCATCCGCGTAAAATGAATTTTGGTCATGAAATTTTGACAAAATGTTTTTGATGTTAACAATTTGATTTACGTCAACAATACTCAGGTGTATTCGCCCTAAACTAGCGAAACCTATAGCTGTGACTAAATTATTTATTGTGCTATCTATTTCTTCAATAACAATATGTAAAAGAAAGATTGCGGTCATGTAACTTTCTTGTGCCCTAATATTATTTAATGCTCTTTCAATCATCACNTTAGTTAAAGGCCGGTACTATTCCTTAAGCTTTTAAAAAAAAACACTTTTGAACACTAACTTTATTTATTATTGATTAATTAATTATTTATTGAATTTGCTCTTAACTTTGGAGGGTTTTTGTTACTTAAAGGAATAGGAGTTACGCCTTACAGAAAATAGCGATACACCATGTGCGTTAACTATTAACACGATAAGAAACCGACCTAGTCGTTTGAAAGACTTTTTGTAACTCATCGATATGCTCATCGATCGTAGTTATTGATTATTAAAAAAAAACTTGCATATCTGCTGATTAATTAAAAAGGAACGGATGGCGTGGGTTTGCCAGCCGTCTACTACTGATAAGGCACGCGTTTTGTTACAATGTTAGCATTTTTAAAATGGTTAACTCAAATTGGTTAGACTCAAAGGGATTCCTTTTATTGCTTCATAAATGTAAACTTTCACTTTCAAATGGGTCAGATGGTGAAATCTTAGACTATTGTATATACCAGAACCACCCCCATTTATAATGACCAGTGAAGCTTGTCATCCATAATATTTAGGAAGGGGCTCCTACACTCCACCCCCTTTATCTGCATAATTAAGTTTAATTAAGTTAATTAGTTTTAAGTTTCAAAAAGAGATTCACAACATCATTCAGATTCATACAATGTAGAGATTCACATCAGAGATCCAAATCATTAAGATTCAGATTCGTTCGATGTATATAGTGTAGTTTAAGGTGTACAGTAGATGTAACTTCGATATAAAATGTCCACAAATTAAACATCTATGCGTTATTATCTCAAACTAAATGCACCGCTAATCTGTTTTGGTGGTGCCGCTTTATTCTGCACTATTGATAAGTAGTAGCAGGTATTGTCAAATACTAGCCCTTACAAGGCGACAAAACAATTCCAGTAATGGAGTTCTGGAAATGTAAATAACATCATCATCATCGTAAGGTCGTCAGTCCTAAGACTGGTTGGGCACGAACCTCCACTCTTTCCTTTCCTGAGTTAATCTTTGCATTTCCCTAATACGAGAACAACCCACATCCTTAACTATTTACGAACAGTAATCTAATCTAGATCTACCTTTACCCCTCCCAACTCCCGTTTCTGCCTTTAAATTTAAAATTGTCTAAATGCCAATGCAAATTAATATTCAGTTAACAAGTGTTTTGCATTTTGAGTTTGTATTTTAAATGAAACTGTGAAAAAAAAATCGGTTGTCTGTAAAGTCGGTTTACTGACGATAGTTGAAGATGACAACGTCATAAGAAAATACTGATGGAATGGTTTCATTTTTCAAAAGAAAATTTTAATTTTATTTGTTTGATAGATATTTTGTATGGATATAGAGAAGGAGGTAAATGGAAATCACAATTGAATTGATCAAGTTACATTTATTTGTACGCATAAATACAATTATGTCAATTTTTATTTATTTTTTTTCCAATGTACATAGTTTTTACAAGTATGAATGTGCTTTGAGCAATTGTTTTACAACTATTATTTACAACGTTTAAACATCATTAAAATTTTTGTAACTCTAGCTTCAATTCGACAATATATCACTGAACATATATTTAATATCGAAAGAATCATTACCTTTATCGCCGCAATTATCGTTGCTATAAACAATTGACACCACATTCACTTTTCACTGCACTTCATACTTGACGAAAACATGTAAATGTATTATTGTATAGCCGTTGTCCACGCGGACGCATCGCTCACTCAAGTAGGAGAGAGACAGATGTCGAACGCTGCCGAACGCAAAGGCCGATTGTGCCTCTTTGTCGCTCGTCCCGTGCTCTCGCTTGCACTTCAAGCCTTAAATGGAACGCCTCAGAGCGAGGTAACGCCGCATGAGTCATGTTTTCTCGTGCGTGCAGCCGGCTCCGTCGAATTATAAGACGTTGTCACGTCAATAAACCACAACTCTGACACAGTTAATCCTGTGTGAGCAACCTTTCACTCGAATAAATCACCAACGACTTTTGTTCTCGATGCGGTGATTATTTTTATATCCTGTTTCATACTAGACTTAATACAGCATTACACTATATCCCACACGACTATAAAAGCTTCTACTCAAATGAGTCACACTTCTCGATTGGTTGTTTCCAAATTTACTTCGGTTTTGTGTTTTGAGCGTTGTCAATCGATGGTGTGGACAGCTTTTAACCCTCATCGAAAATCCAACGGAAACATTACGCAGACACATTTCAACGAAAACGACTAGTAAAAAGCGCCAGACGTGAAATCAGTTGCGAGTGACATACGAAACAAAAGGGGCTCGTTAAACCTTCCACTGCGAACTACTGCCGTTACGAATGACGTTCAGCGTAATCTCCATTTCGATGTCTCTCACTATAAGTTATTTCGTCCTTTAGGTACGATGTAATTTAAATGGAAGCGAATAAGCAAAACGTGAATTCCACCGCTTTAGATAACGAAGATTTTACAAGGTGGATGTATCTACAGGATGAATCCTTATCGACCGAAAAATTACAATGCATCTGTGTCGCACAATCGAACTGTAGCATTTCATGTCTCATAATACACCTAAGGCTTCATTGGGGTAATGCTTTTTTATAAGTATTGCACCTGTTGAGTCTAACATTCATCATCATCATAAGGTCGTCAGTCCAAAGACTGGTTCGACACCCACCTCCACTGTTTCTTATCGTGACCTAATCTTCGCATTTTCCTAAAACTAGAACAGCCCACATCTTTAACTATTTGCGAACAGAAATCAAATCTAGGCCTACCTCTACCCCTCCCAACTCCCGTTTCTACCTCTAATATGTCTCTGACTAGACCTTCATGCTTGAGAAGGTGTCCTACTAACCTATCTCGCCTATTTCTTATTGACTTCAATAGAGTCCTCTGTTCTCCTATTCTTTCTAATACCTCTTATTTCTAACCTTCTTTATCCATGGTCTAACATTCATAAAACATTTATTATTTCAGTTGTACAACCTTTGGTGGGTATCTAATGGAAGTGAGAGGGTAGTCCCTATGGTGTGAAGTCGGAGAGTAGACGGAAAGTTCTCATCAGCCTCCTTACAGAAATCGTACGGTAATGTTCGTGGATTTAACAGAGTTAACTTGTAATACCGATAACGACAAAAACTATTTATTTACACTAATTACTGAAGAACTTAAAAACGCTATTAAATTATTACGAAACTTAGGTGATGAATTATTCTATTTATTTACTCTACTGTTGATTTATCACTACTCACTGCACTATTTATTTCACTGCTATCACTGTCAATTTATTTCTTGATTCCCTTCTGCAACGGTCAATTTATTTCTTCTTCTCTCGGCGATCGACTCTTCCTTTAAATACTTTTGTTTACTTTCTGGAACCCTTTAGAAACATCCGGATCGATTATTTTTTTTTTTTGAACTGTTTAACTGCTTTCCCAGAACGCAGGTACGACACACATATTTACAAATACGCCGCACATGAAGAAAGGCGCCTGCGACTAGTCGGCGAATCGATAAGCTGTTCACGCACACGTGTGCCCGATCGCACACAAACATGCTCGTGCTCGCTACAGTACGAATGGGTGGTATTTTTTTTTTGTTTTTGTGGAAGAGGGAGAAATCTTCAAAAGATACCCAGCCAACTGTACGACTGGGTAGTGTCGGATTCCTGAAATGGGTGGTAGAGATCGCAGAAGTGTTTCAAACTTCGGTGGTCACCCCCTTTATCTATTTCGCCAAATTTATTCTGTTTTCGTTCAACGATTCCATGAACCGTTTTGCAACAACACCATTACAGCTGTCTTTCTTGAGACTTTCCGCATATAAATTGGATTAATAATAATCTTTTAATTGCTTTTTTGTTTGGGAGAAATTGTCTTTCACTACCTGCGTTTGTTGTTGAACTATAAACGTTTTAAGTCTATACACGTCGTGTAACCACAACACTGGAAGAAGTTTCATAATTTTTTCCATTATCGGCGGCATTTAATACATTAACCATCAAGTTTGTATTGACTAGGTGATAAAATGATTTACTTCATGATAAATATCCTTATGATGTCTCACACAATTTTTCTCATAACCGCGTTTTTTTTTTTTAATTAAAAAATACCTACTCCTAGTAAAAGTAAATTTAAATGTAGTTATTAATAATTTCGGCAGTCCGGCTTCCGATTTATGTCTTGGTTTTGTTGTCCTTTTGTTTTATATAGCAAAGGTCAAAAGTTGTAGTAAGATATTTCGTAACCCTTACATTTTAAGGATGTTCTGACGTCATATTTGGATAGATAAAATGTTGTAAACTATGCCTGAAGTGACATATCTATTTATAATTACCTGGACATGAAAATGGATCAAGGCAGATTTTGATGGTAGTTATATTACCTGTAATCGAAAATTACCGTGTAACTTCGATGGTCATCGTAATGTCGAATTGTAGCACTTTCTAGGTTATGTGTCTACAACGTGTTCCTTGTAAGTAGATCTAAAAGTCCAATGATAAAAAAAATATTGTTTGCAATGAAAAATTGCGATGAATCGAAGAAACCTAAGGGTGAGAAGGAATGAAATAAGTTCAGACTTTTGGTACAGATTTAAAATATATTTACGTAAGCTATTTACACCTTAAAACACCATTATAGCACAGATACTTATTAAGTTACTTAAATTCACAATACCTTATTGCACTTTATAAAAATAGTTCAGTCTTTATGTACATAATTACTGCGTGTAAAAAGGTTATGAGAAATTCGTTTTCCGTAACTTTAGAAAATTCTACATGTCTAATTCTAAACTAACGAATCCATACAATGCTTCTTTTTTCTTAAAGTTACGAATTCCTTAGTCACACCACATAATAATAAAATTGTATTACAAACATCTAAATTAGAATTTATAGTGTCACATTTCCAATGAAAATTTTCTGAAATTTTTAGTGCTACAACTTCCTTGGCAAGAAAATATTTGAAAGAGAATTTATATTACAACCATTTTTAGTAATATATTCTATACGTATTCCTTTTAGCTAACACTGAACCTTCTTTTCGACACATTTTGCGTCATTCTTTTTCCTCGAAAAGAGGAAATTATTCAGGGATAAAAATATATTAAAATTTATAGGAAAAGAGTTACTCTGACAATTTTAAATTCTAATTCAACTGTTTACACATTCGAATCCTACTTTAAAATCAAATGTGCTAGATGTCAACGTAATTCACTGGCTCCAAAGGGAACAATAATTACAAATAGTTACTGCATTTGATTAACTATGAGTCTGTTATATGAGACAATCGCGCTTTACAAAATTCTTCTTAACATGTAAAATCGCTTAAAATGTATCTACGCTTAAACGACCTACTTTACATTGATTAGGTTATAAACTATTGCAAGGGATACAACAAAAGAAAATTTACATCTTCATTATTGGCTGGATATTTTTATTTTAAAGGAACATTAAATTACGTATCTAGTAAAAATTAAGTTCTCTCTTTATTCGATAGATACTTATCACAAATGTACCGAATTCGATTTAATTTGGTCCGGGGACCAAGAATCCTCTTCTTTTGGACATAATTAAGTTGGTGTCCCAAAAATCATCAGCTAAATAAGAATAAAATATAATAAGTAGTAGTCGAAGAGCTCGACATGAGATTTCGACGTCCAGAATATGAACAAATTTGACATGTTCGGATGATTGGGGTTATATTTCTATGTGGGACAACCCATTAGAAAAAAAATGGTAGATACTGAGGGTGAAAGTACTGGAATTTTTTTAAATCTACCTTACCAAGATAGCGCTCAAAAATTTAAAAAAACTAGATCTCGGTAAAGGTGTATGTGTATTTTTGACAGAAATACTACAAAATACATACAAATTAGTGGAATAAAATGCAACTTAACCTAACTCAACCTAACTTAACCCAAGCTAGGGAAACCGAACCTTACCCAACACGGTAGTTAAAATCAACGGAATACCGTTACTGGCAGCATGTAAAAAATGAAACCGGCGACAAAATCCTTACAAATGAGTCCAATGTCATCTGTCAGTGTTCCTGCAGGAGGAGGGAGGAACTTTTGTCTGCCATAACATAGCCTAATCTATACAACCTAATTATATTAATTTGTGATATATACTGGGTGTCTCAGAAGTCGCGCACCCAATTGTTGGGATCGAAAGAGAAAAAAATTCTGAGCCCAAAAATCCATGCTTGAAATTTTTTTGTAAAGTAGATAATTAGTAATTAATTAATGAAAGTAACCAATCAGAAGCGCGCTACAGAAGAATAAAAAGTGAGTGGGAAGGTGGTAGGGGACGCCTATCCTTTCTATTACGTGAGGAGCCGAGTGCATCACTAGCGTCTCACTCTCGCGTCCCCTACCACCTTCCCACTCACTTTTTATTCTTCTGTAGCGCGCTTCTGATTGGTTACTTTCATTAATTAATTACTAATTATCTACTTTACAAAAAAATTTCAAGCATGGATTTTTGGGCTCAGAATTTTTTTCTCTTTCGATCCCAACAATTGGGTGCGCGACTTCTGAGACACCCAATATAAGCTTAAATAGGGTATGTATGTTATAGAGAGTGAAAATCTCACCCCATCGCTAGGGGTTTTCTTACCCCTTTCCACAGGTGAGTGTGAGATTCTTTATCGAAATTTATCATAACTGGGCCATTTTAAGTCATTTTCAAGGAGAAAAGCTGTTTTACAGAAGGCCGTGATATGGAAGTTAAATTACTTTGTTGGGATTGGGCTAGGTTAGGTTTCGTGTCACCTACTTGTAACTTCTTCTCAATAATACACTTTTATCTACTTATTATTGTTATTTAAGTTGGAGTAAGACAATCTTCTCTGCAGTTTTCTACACTTTTTCACTCTCTATATGGTTATTCGAAGCATAATATGTTGTTCAACAAACTCTTTAATTTTTATGCTGATAATATATCTCACGCTCCACGGTGTACTCATCATGGACATGGGAAAAAGAAAATGGCGGACGGGGGTGAAGTAGACAAAAGCTTTTGTGAAAGAACGTCATTCGTAAATTTAGAATAAGATCAAATCATTTTTATGCACATATCCGATTATCAAGTATCTCTTGTCTAGGTCAGAAATATGTGTTATCAGCAATAAATAGAATGACCTCATCTTCAAATAATCTTAAAGATTATTTCCTGTAGGAAATCCGGAGGTCAAATTCTTTTTCTCCTAATGCATTTCTTATGTGACTTCCGCTCGTTAGGTCATTGGTCAGACTTCATCCCCCTCATGTGCGCATGCGTAGACTGTTAACGAAAAGCCATACAGTCTAACAAATACACGCGTAATCAATAATAAAAATGGACGATCACACACCCATCATGTCATTAACAAAATGGATGATTACAACATCATTAGAAAACATTCCATAAAAGGTAGTAGTAATAAAAGAGACAAACCCGAAGACATTAACAAAATACATGAGTACAAGAAAAAACACCCACATGCATCATGAGCGAGGCGGGGTTTGACCACTGATAGGCAAAATCTAAGGATAAGTGTCATAAGAAATAAATTAGGAGATGAGGTATTTGACCCCTAGATTTCCTATTTCCAATTGATTTCCCATTCGAAATCATAGAACTTACCTCGAAATAATGAGAATAAAACATGGTATTTCATATTTTTTGTAATAATTATTGTCTACCCACCACCTTTCAGGTGACTGCCCTTCAACTAACATTTTTTTTATTAGCACATTCATCTTCTATAAATATGACCTGCTCCTAATGGACTGTACACCACTTACATAACATAACCTCTCCCCTACTATCCGAAAAAAATTACAGTAAAATCTATCCATATTTCGGATTACGTTGGAATCTCGTGCCTATAGCTTTTGGACTATAAGCTTTGATTATTAAGAGATTATTACAACAATTGATAAACAGTGAACAAATAGTTCTGTTGCAAGGATTCAAAACTTCATCTCACATAAGTCTATTTAACACCACAGGGTCGTTTGTAGCTGGAACATACAGCACAGTTTAGATACTGATCATAAGATGGGTATTGATAGTTAGTACATAGTTAGTATACTATGTTTATTAATGTCTGAATTTTAATTTCTCTTAGTTCTGATGGGTGGCGCTACGATTTGGAAAACAATCGCTAACAAGAAAGGGCATCTTCTCGATGTCACTTATCTGTGTCGAGTTTTTATTTAATTTACATATGGAAACAACTCAGAATCGTACAGAAGGGTAACCAGTTTTTCTTTTTTCACATAAGTCAATGATAGACTACATTCTTGGAGATCTTTTAAGTTCTATACAGCCCAGAGCACCCATAAACATAGATAATTTGATAGAACCATTCTTACTGTAGCCAGTCCATCAATAATCAAACATTGGCTGAGATAACAGAGAGTATAGGGATCAGCTTTCATTTTTTTCTAAACGGAAAATTGGTTCTGGCTTAACAGTGAAATAATGATACGTTTTATATTGGAATTATTATTACACTTTATAGTAAGTATAAAAAAAATTGAGCCGTCGCGGGACGCCTGGGAGATGCGAAAATCGAAACTATTTTGTACAGAAAATATGCATGAAAGGGTGGTTTATTAAATAAAATAAGTATGACATCATCAAAAATAAAATATTGAGATATAGTCTCCATATTGCATTCTCTACAAATGTAAGAGCTCAATATGGCGATAAAAAGAGAGAGGAGGGGATGGTCGAACTGAGTAGAGTCGTAGAATCACAAGCGCGTGACGAGGAGTTGCCATGCTACAACCGACCTCACTCGCCACAAAAGTTGTTTCACGTCAAAATAGAAACCAAACAACAGACTATCGGAACATTGTATAGAATATAATTATAAATGTATAATTTAGACTTAAATAATATAAAACTTTTTCATACAGAAAATAATAATGTATGGATAACGTCATCTAACGGCCGCTCTATTACGCCAGATCATTCCTAGGGAATCATAGCATTACGGTCTTATAGTTGGGACGTTCAAAATTGACAATAGTCCTCAATGAAACAGTCGCATTCACTTTATTCTTTCTATTTACTAACTATAGACTAGAGCGGATCCTAACAGAACGCCTGCGTTGTTCTTGACAGACGTTGTAGGAAATATCGTAAAATATAAAAGAGATGTCAGGTTGGAATTGCAGCGGACACTAATAAAGAAAAAGGAATAATATTACATTAGTTAATGTGTAACAGAGAGAGATGCAGACAAGCAGAAAGTGAGCATGTTGCCAGCATCGGACTTTAAAGAAAATTCAACATTCTCAGGAATTTAGGATAGCAAAGACTTTCGTTTAAAGATATAATTCCAACCAGGCAGTTATAAAGTCGACCCTGATCATTTGCGTACCTGAGCAATCTCTAACTGCAGCACCGCTTACTAATATTCTTTTTTCACTTTTTCTATACTACTGATGAAGCATTTCTTGACTTAACAAGGGCGTGCTCAAAACTCAGCAAATGACTACAGCCCCAAGTGGAAACAAGAAAGAAGATAATGTCCGTTCTCACACATAATTCATTGCGTACTTTGTCAATTTTGATAGTCTCAACTTTACCTCCTTTATTCTTATTGATCAGTTTTGTGTGCGGTATGTACCGTTTAGTTATGTTAAGGTTAGGTATCTCCCCTCTGGGAAACTATCAAGATTTAAATGTATGGGTGTGCATTAAATGCAGATATAATAGTGAACTGCAATCACTAAACTGAGTGGTGGTAACATTTTAGTGTGAACTCAAATTTTTTACAATACAATAAAGAAATTTATTAATAATGGGTGCATCTTGGTAGTTGCAATAATTTCAAAATATGTATAAGGGGTCGTCCATGAAATACGTCATTCATAGTTTCATCATTTTGGATCCCTCCCTCCCACATTGTCACACTTTCAGTGACCGCCCTAACAAATATTACGTCACAAAAGCTTTTCTTAAGATCAAAAATAGCAATGAGAATAATTTTCTATCGGAATGAAGTATATTAAGAACTGCCAAGTTAAGGTAAACATTAAACTAAAATTGATGAACTGCAAACGTCATACATGCAGCCCCCTCACCCTTGCCACATCTCGTCATTCTAAGTAATATTTCCTTCTACCCCTTATTTACGAAAGTATTTTATAAATAACCCCTAAGTAACTTTCTTTAAAACTTTCGGACTAGTTTTTTCAAATTTCATTTTAATTTTGATTCAAAACCCTAGTAAATATTAGCTAATTAGTTATAGTTTCACAATTAAAACGGAAAGGGAACAATAATAACAATTTTAATGCTTAATTAACTCGTAATTCTTAAGACAACTTATACTTTTAAATTACGTTTCTTTGGTCGATTAATTACGTACAGTGAATCTCAAAGTGGTATCGCGAAACATACTTGGGGTTGCAGAAAAATTAATTACAGGTTAATCAAAGCATGTTGTAAATGCCATTTTTTGTTCAAATACGTATCAAACTTAAATTATTAATTTTTATTAATAATAACAATAAATCTGCTATTGATTAACCTTATGAATGTTTCAATGTAATTAAACAAAAGAAACTGATTCCTTCTCAATTCAAATTAACACTTTCCGGGATGGGTTTCTACCCACATGTGCCCTTCAGGAGAGGAAAGTACATTGAAATGAATGGAGAAGTTAAGGAGTCGCGAATTAAAAAAATTAAGAAACACTGGACTATATGATTAAAAATTTTTACACACATTAAGTGCATTTGAATTTCTGTTGCATTGCAATCAAATTAATTTCGGATTCATTAAATAATTCTAATGATTTTTCAGAAATCATCAAGTAATGAAACTTAAAATTACAAATTATATACGTACAGTTCGTTTCAAGAAGTTAGAGATATGCCCCTACCCTTTATTAGGATGCGCCGTAGCATAATCCCAAATTCAATCATATTTGTCTGCGGAGCTCATTTCTCCACCAATCATCGAGCGAGAACTAGACAAAAGTATACAGTACCATTTGCAAAATTATTTAAACTGCCTCGTTAAAATTTAAGAATATGCTTTATTTAAAAGCATATTTAGCCAAAAATAATAACAAGTGAATTAACTTAACGTTCTACACACCTATAAAACTTTTGCATTGCTTTCTATTGTTAATTTATATACATTTTTGTCTTAAGAAATTGCTAAACATTTTCGTCTAGTACTGTACAGTTCTAGCCGATCTGCTAAGACCGTCCATCGAAAGCTCTTCTCGTTCAAGCTTGTTCCAACTATTTCTGTCTTGCTCACGCTTAGTGTGTATTCTGTCTTTCTTCGCGCAGATTTCTTCAAGGTCACAATTCTAACAAATTGAAATGGACTGTATGTACGTGTACGTAGGTACTTAATTTTTTCTTATATGTAAGTATCGCTATTTAGAAAAGTAAAAAAAATAAAAGGAAAGATTTACTGAAAACATCTAGGTGTTTTATATAAATATTCACTTCGGCGTTCTAAATCTTCTGAAAAAGTGCAAGGATTTCAATATTGCTAGCACTTACCAAACATATAATAATTTCAGGCTTAATGATAACTCTAAAAATAGCTTATACTTATTATGTAAATATAATACATAACGTTGTGCTTAAGAGTGAAATATTGAAGCGAACACATCGAAGTACAGATGTTTTTAAAAACAGACACAATAAAAATATTTTTATGGAATACCGTTCAAGTATTTATAGCACACTAAATTTTTAATAGGTAATTAATTTAAACTCGTCACCTCTTTCAGTTTCCATCGCTGTCACTTTAACTGTCTGTCCGAATGATTTCACTCACTAGTGCTTTACAACATGAAAAACGACGTTAACAACATTAATACGATTTTCGAATAACCTGCGCCAGTTGCAGAGTTGCTGTATTTTCCAGAAACGCTGTCTTGATTGCTGCCGTGTCCATACACTGCTGGTTGAGCTGATGGTTCGACCATATTTTCAACATCTGTAAAAAATTAAAAAACAATGATAGTTTTTGTCGTCCGGCACAGCATGGACACATTTACTGGTAGCATGTTCGGATAATAGGGGAAGCTTCGTTTCGGAACAGGTGGGCAACATACTAGCAATTAGGGGTAAATACAAAGGATGAAAGTACCACAATTGTTTTTTAATTTACGTCATCAATATACTTAGTGTTCAAAAATTTATAGAGATGTTGACTTATGTGCATTCAGACGAAAGAGTAGACAAGTGATTTGGAACAAAAGGGGTGGTTGATAAGTGTAGAGTAGACAAAATTTATTAAAACATGAAAACTTAAGAGCTTAGGGAACAACGTGCTCTGTCTCGAAAAAATGTATTCCCGTTCAAAACAAACTTGTATAAATGACCTTGACAAAGTCGAGGACATATTCAAGGTAACCAGTTTACTCTTCGAAAGCATACAACTTTGGTGTAAACTTTTCCCAAAACAGTGAGAGACAATCGTGATATTTCCTGTTTCTTTGCAATAATTTTTATCTATTTCACCCTTGTCCGTCAACCCGTTTGACAAATCAGCACGGATTATTGCTGATTGAAGGGTTGAATGAATCTAGGTATGCATACATACATCTAGGCTAACATAATTTTTCAAGAATAACAGCTGTTGTTAAGTAACGTATTTCCGATTGTTGTAGAGAAAACATCTCAATTAATAGTATTGAATAAATGACTCTTTATTATTGATTTGTTCCCTGTTGATTTATGCTGTTTCAGTTTCAGTTCAATTTATTTCTTCTCTCCAAGTCTTTTGATTGTAACCTTTATTTCCTTGTGGTTTCTTGGATTACACATTGGAATCTTGTGCGACGATAGAGTAACTTGAACTTCTTCATAAACCGCTGCAATTTCTTTTACAGACACTTTTAGCTTGTTTTAGTAAATAACTTAAACTGCTTTTGATCTAAGATGAACAACTTGTCCTCCTGGTAATCATCTGCAGAAGATTTCCAATCTCTGTGAAACTTTTGCCATCATCAGTTCATTTCCGCAAGTCTTCTTCATCATTTGGATTATATGTGGATCCTAATAGATTTTCAATATGAGTGCACATATTTAATTTCTTCAATTATCGTCCGAGGGCCAAAAGCTTAAAAATTTATATGAATTTTGAGTGTTTTGCTATTCAACGTCACAGGGTAGAGCGGAAGGAAAATATCATCACCATCAGTCTCTTTTTCGGAATCGTAGGAACGAATGGATGGTGTCTGAGGTGAAAAAGATATAAATATATACGAAATAAAGACCAAAGAGAAGTGAAAGATTATCTGTGGAATGTTATTACTGCTCAACTTTAGCCTAAGCGATCTAAGGAAACAACAAAAAAACATTGAAAAAGGTAGATCAGTGTTCTCAGTAATGGTACGCAATATCCTAAACCCTCTAGGTAAGGGATGGCGAATCTCTACGTATCGACGTGCCATTTTTATAAAGAAAAGTTTAATCAGGTCATAGACGTGTCATCAAATAATTTTGTGTTGTGATTATGGGGAAAATAATAATAATAAGCAATATCAACTCAAAATTATTTATTTACTACAAAAAAATAGGAACATTTTGCAATGCTCAAAGTAAAATTAGTGTGACTTCTGTAGTTGCAGATTAGATGACAAATAACTTATGTTAGTGTTGTAAGAATGCATGCTGAACTGGAGTCATCTGTCAAACGGTTTGTAACCGAGTTTTTAATGTTATTTATCTCTGAAAATAATGACACGCAGGCATAGGTTGATGAAAACATTGTTGAAATAGTATAAGTCAGCTTCTTCAAATAATTCAATGTGTTTGGTAACGCATTCCATGCTTCCAAAATTTTGTTATTAGCATTTTCACTTGTATTACCTGTCAATCTTTCTGTTTTAATTATTTCTAACTCTTTCCTTGTTTCAACAAATTTTTGATTTCATATTGAACTAGACTGAAAATAATTCAACTGCATTTCATATTCTTCAATTTCCAACCTATTGAATTGGGACAAATTCAGTTTATCAAATGACGTCACATAAGGGTACATAAACTTGAGTATTTCCGATAATTCTCTGGACTGAGAAAATCTCGCTGAAAATTCCTTGATTAAAGAATCAATCACAGAAAGAAATTCTTCAGTAACTTGATCTTAGTCTGGTTTCTCGTGTATTTCTAAATTGTTGTTATATTTTTTCAAATTTGAAAACTGGCAGTTTAGCCTCAAAAGCGCGAATGACATCTCTATGCCTTGAAGCTTCACTCAGGGTTGCTAGTCATAGAATACCTACTTCAGACATTTTTTCGTAGTGCATAATGAAATTTCTGATTGAAATTAGTGTCGTGGCTAAAATATTGTGTCGCGTGCCAGTAATGGCACGCGTGCCATTGGTTCGCCATCCCTGCTCTAGGTCATGCCGCACAATATTTCCCCGAACCAAAGATGCTCCACATAATCATGTTAATATAATATCAACTTAGGGCAATATATCAACGTCTACTGATATTTGCTGCTTACTGACAAATTTCATGGAGATTGACTTGAACGGCGCGTTTGGAAGTACCTACATTTAAAATTTATGTGAAGTTGTAGGTTGATTGCATAGCAATGCGGTATCAGGTCTCTTTAAATTTAGAGCAATAATGTACAGTTATTTTTTGTGCTAGAACAAAATACGCTACTGATATTTTAACATTATAATTAAAAAATATTCAAAAAATTAGTTGTTAATTGCGTATTTTATAAAATTACTAGGTATATACTTATTAAACATGCGGTTCATTAATGTAGGAATTTGAATTTACGGAATGCAACGTTAATTTTTTCTTATTATGGTCAAGGCTATGACATACATTCTTATTATGACATTTGACATTTGCCAACACATGGTTGAGTAGTATGCGAGGAAGCGAGAAAACATCAACGAAGATTGCAATGGCAGCGGCTATTTTGTAATCACATTGATATGATTGTAGCCGGACTCTGTATTTGTAGGAACTCTAGATCATTCCCGTTTTTAAGTATGGCATTGAACGCATTCACGTTTTCCCCTACCATTCTAGAATTTCCTCTCCTTTCAAACCATTTCGTAGCTTATAATAAATCAACTAGTATAATAATTAAGAAGCAGCTTTGCATTGGAAGTGGTAATAATATAAGCGGATATAATTCAACATATTCTGATATTTGGGGTAAATCCTCTTGGTATAATTATGTACTTGCAACAGTCTCCTTTGATATTTTTATCATAGTAGGCCGTGTCTATAATCTATACATCGAAAATGCGATCAGCATCTTTAGAGACAGTATAATTATAGGGATATATATGCAGGGACAAATAATTAGTATGCTTAGATTTACAGACTATGAAGCAGTATTAGCAGCAAGCAAGGAGAAGTTAGAGGTAGCTTCAAATAAACTAGAAGCGGTATTGACAAAACTGTATTGTATGAAGATAAATAAAAGTAAAGCTAAAATTCTGGTAGGTATGTAAGGGAAAAAAAAGTAGAGAAAGAGAAAATATAAAGATAGAAGACGAAAAATTAGAAGAAGTGGCCGATTTTAGGAATTTGGGAAGTAGTAGTAGGGATCTAAAGCAAAGAATAGCGCAGAGCTGAGTCGCCTTCAATGAAGAGAAGTCACTTCTATGCTCGCAAACGGTTAATTTAGAGATTCGAAAAAGATGTTAAAGGTATATGTTTGGAGCGCGGTGCTGTACAGATGCTAAGCATGGATAGTGGGCGCGGCGGAAAAAAAAGATTAGAAGCGTTCTAAATGTGGTGTTGCAGGCGAATAATGAAGACAGAGAAGGTTAGAAATGAGGAGGTATTAGAAAGAATAGGGGAAACGAGGGCTCTATGGAAGTCAAGATCAAATAGGTAAGGTAGGTTGGTAGGACACCTTGTTATGCATGAAGGAAGGAAGAAACAGGAGTTAAAAGGAGTAGCGGTGGAATTAGATTAGATTACTGTTCGCAAATATTTAAAGGATGTTGTAGTTTTAAGGAATTGCGAAGATTAGATAAGGACAGGAAAGAGTGGAGGTGCATATCTAACCAATCTTGGGGCTGACGACTTTATAATGAAGTCGTGTCTAACATTTGCAATGCTGCAGTTTACAGGCAATATCAGTAGATGGCTACACATTGCTGTAACCCGATAATTTTTGTCTGCTTGCAATAAATAAAACGTGACATACTTAATTACCTCATTGTTCTTTAGTTGCTTGCGTTTTTGACTGAAATACATCATTAAACATTTGTATTTTAAACGTTTAAACACAAAGAACTATACAATTCTCTTAAAATCGCTCCCATTTGATAAAGACATTTTTTGGTGGAACACAATAAGATAGAAGTTGACGATAAATACTAACAGAGCAGGAAGTGACGCCATTACCGAGAAAGATTTCCGCAGTTAGTATTGCGACACGGACGCAATATAAGTAGATGGAAGCCAGCATGGCTGCATTTTATCAGGAAAGAAGAAGCACTGAAATATCAACCGGCAAGAAACAAGCAGTGACAGGTTATCAGGTCGTCTGTGCGCCTTGATCGTAGAATCTTCTTACAACAAATTTATTTTTGACGGTAAAGGTATTGCTGGGTACAATCTGTGCCATTTATCGATGCGACGGTCGCAGAGTGTAGGGAGCAGGAAAAACGGCAAGCACACGATCCCGAGAGGTCATCTAATTTGTCACCGGTTAATCCACTCCGTTCCGGAAAAATTGTATAAAGCGTGAAAGTTTTGAGTTAATAAAATGTTAAAGGACGGTTTATTCGAAAATCAGTTATCTTTAATGAAAAAATTGCGGTTTGCATAACGACAATAGTAATCTGGATTACGCATGGGCAAAGTATAGGGTCAATTGAAAAGTCCCTGGCCTGACACATAGATGGCGGCACCAGAACTAAATCCATATGATTTTCAGTTAGTCCTAACCTTCAAAAGACGCGTCTATAAATTTGACGGCTGTCGGATCATTAGTTTGTGAATTATAGCATTTTTAGTGAAGCAACTTTTGTTATTGTGAAAAAAATGGATAAAAAGGAATTTCGCGTGTTGATAAAATATTGCTTTTTGAAGGGAAAAAATACAGTTGAAGCAAAAACTTGGCTTGATAACGAATTTCCGGACACTGCCCCAGGAAAATCAACCATCAAGGATTGGTATGCTAAGTTTAGACGTGGTGAAATGAGCACCGAAGACGGTGAACGCAGTGGACGCCCAAAAGAGGCTGTTACGGACGAAAACATTAAAAAAATCCACAAAATGATTTTGAATGACCGTAAATTGAAATTGAATGAAATAGCAGACACTCTACAGATATCAACGGAACGTATACATCACATCATTCACGAATATTTGGGTATGAGAAAGCTCTGTGCAAAGTGGGTGCCGCGCGAGCTCACTTTTGACCAAAAACAACGACGAGTTGATGATTCAGAGCAGTGTTTGAAGATGATCACGCGTAATAAACCCGAGTTTTTGCGTCGATATGTGACAATGGATGAAACATGGCTCCATCATTTCACTCCGAAGTCCAATCGACAGTCATCGGAGTGGACTGCACACGATGAACCCGCTCCAAAGCGTGCAAAAACGCAACAGTCGGCTGGCAAGGTTATGGCGTCTGTATTTTGGGATGCGCGTGGAATAATTTTCATTGACTACCTTGAAAAAGGAAGGACCATCAACAGCGACTATTACATAGCGTTATTGGACCGTTTGAAGGACGAAATCGCCGAGAAACGACCGCATTTGCAGAAAAAGAAAGTCCTGCTTCACCAAGACAATGCACCGTCTCACAAGTCAGTGAAAACGATGGCAAAAATTCATGAATTGGGCTTCGAATTGCTTCCGCATCCACCGTATTCTCCAGATCTGGCCCCCAGCGACTACTTCCTGTTCTCAGATCTCAAAAGAATGCTCGTTGGGAAAAAATTTTCGTCGAATGAAGAGGTGATCGCCGAAACTGAGGCCTATTTTGAAGCAAAGGACAAATCGTACTACAAAAATGGTATCGAAAAGTTGGAGGATCGCTATAATCAGTGTATCACCCTTGAAGGGAATTATGTTGAATAAAAAAAACGAATTTTGAAAAAAAAATGTGTTTTACTATTTTAGGCCGGGGACTTTTCAATTGACCTGTTAGTAGATTTCTAGATCCACAGACAAAGATATGTAACAGTATCAAATCTGTACCAACGTCCGGTAAGTGTTTTTAGAATACTCCAAAATTAAATTTTTCTTTTCTCATGAGAATCAGTTGGTATTTTCTACAATGCTATGCATAAAAATTGTACGTTTCTGCCAACAATCTTATTAGAACTTCAAAATTATGTCACGTCCGGCAACACTGCTTGGACAATCGCAGTAAATTTCTTTTAAAATGCATGCTTAGAAATCGTGCCATTGCTCATAAAATTGAAACCTCTTTTCATACGCTATTTTTGTTCATGTACAGGGAAGCGAACGTCGAACTTTTTGCGGAGGTGTAACAAGAATGATCTTCCTCTTAACTTTGAAACCGAAATAATAGAAGTGCCCAATTGGGCATATTATCTGCAACTTAAGTATAGAGTGTTTGTATCAAGCTTGCAGTAGGTGATAGGGCACTATAAAACAAGAAAATTAGGTTTCTAAACGTTAATAAGTCGGAAAGCACATCATTTTTGAAAACAACGTATTTGAAAATACAGGCAAGGGTCAGTCCGGGCCTGGTAGAATCACGAAGGGGATATTAATTTTCCTATTAAAGTTTAAGTACATAGTTTTTTTTTATTTTGCGTTCTTAATACCAAGTCGATATGTACTTTAAAGCACTGCGTCTGCATATTATCAGCGATGAACAAAGTAGTTATGTAATTAATTGTTATCGCAATGGGCGTCTAAAGATTATTATGTTCAGTAGCGCAGAGCCGGGCAAACACGGATCTTTTGCATCCCGAGTGATCCTCAAGGTTAACCAAGTAGCTCCTCATTGATCCTGCGAGTGCGAGTGAGATGATTCTTTCCTTTTCTTATCCCTTCCATTTCGTAGATGAGTCCCCTCTTCCATAGCCAAACCCAATAGTTTTGCGAACGTAGTAACGAAAATTTTCGAAGGAATTATTTAAGTTGCGAGAGTGGCTTCGCTCGTCTACGGGATGAAGGGGCTTGATATGGGAGTGGAAGGGAGAAGAAAAAGACAAAACAAAATTATTCATTACTGCTTACTCTCTCGTACTCATTGAAGGGTATGGAGTGACTCAAAGTAACCTCATGTAGCGGCTCCTGCGAAGTTAAAGTTTGCCCGGCTCTGCAGTAGCGTAATAGTAAGCTGTTGATATTTACATTATTGCTCATTCCACAATCGTCACTGTTTATACATTTCATTGATGTAGTCTCGTAATTGTTATCGTAAGTTCACTCTACTCTATTCACGCCCAGGGCCGGGGTTTCGGATTTCACCTTCGTCTGGCTTTTTGACAATTTTTTTGTCCTTTAGCCACTCTGCTTTACTCACCATGCGATTTCCTATTGTATCTAGTGAAAACCCTCCAGAGCTTGTTACTTATTTCAGAAACATTTTGTACATCTCTACTGAGTATATATTAATAAGAGACATTAAGGTCCTGTTCAACAATTTATCCAAATTACCAAATATGGATTGCGATTTCGAACTTATTAGTACACATCAGACATCAGCACACTAGCTAGTTTTACTAAATCAGTGACCAAACTGAATATGTACACGTGGTAGTTGGACTATTATATAGTATCTTTTGTTTTTAATGGAGCTTTTTTGATTGGACATTAATTTATCGAAGCTACCTACGGCGTGCTTATGAGTACTATTAGTGGTAAGATTGCTGGTATGTAAAGTCAGAGCCCTGGTTCTATTGCCGGCGAGGGTGTAGCGCCAGCAACAAAAACATTTTTTCTCATTAACTTGAGACAAATAATCTATAGTGTATGAAATTGAGTAGATTTCACATAATGTTTGGTAATTATTTTTACCATGTCTAATTGCTCAATACCATATGTCATGATCACTGGCTTCCTTTCGGTTCTCTGTCCTTGCTGTATTTCACATGCTATTTCTGAGTCGCAGCCTAATTTGGTTGCTTCTGGTATACGCTCACGTTAAGAAGTGATTAACCATTTTCTTTAACTGCTGCTATATATTCCTTCTCGTAGCGTAGTTAGCCATACTAATATCAAATGGACCATTCCACAATCCGATTGAAAGCTTAATTAGTCATTCACGAAAACAGCACTTTTTTTAAATACTCCAGATTTTCTTCAAAATAAATATACTTATAACCCGCCGATTCTGATACCGCGGTCTAAATTATAGCTTAGCATTCGAAATGACTCCAGTTCGATTACAGGTTCTCCCAGCCTTTCCAACATTTTCTCTTACTTTCTTGGATCATTGAAGCAAATGATAGGGTCGTTATATTCCACAAATATTTGCAAACAGTTATCTAATCTAGGGCTACCTCTACACCTCCTAACTCCCGTTTCTGCTTCTAATATATCTCTGACTAAACCTTCATGCCTGAGAAGTTGTCCTATCAACCTATCTCGCCTATTTATTATTGATTTCCACAGAGCCCTCTGTTCTCCTATTCTTGCTAATACCTCTTCGTTTCTAATCTTCCCTATCCACGGTAACCTCATCATTTGCCTGTAACACTACATTTCGAACACTTCTAACCTTTTCTTTTCTGCCGCGCCCATTGTCCATGTTTCGCACTCTTACAGCACCGAGCTCCAAACATACGCCTTTGACAATCTTTTTCGAATTTCTAAATTAACTGTTCGCGAGCATAGAAGTGACTTCTTTTTATTGAAAGCGACTCTACCTTGGGCTATCCTCTGCTTTATATCCCTACTACTCCTTCCGTCTTGACTTATCTGACTTCCTAGATACCTAAAATCAGCCAGATTTTCTAATTTTTCGTCTCCTATCTTTATATTCGCTCTTTCGCTACCTCTTCTCTTTCCTTACTAGTATTTTTGTTTTACTTTTATTTATTTTCATACAGTACTGTTTTGTCAATACCGTTTCTATTTTATTTAAAACCCACGAATATTACAATACAAACAGTATGCAGTACTAATGTTTGTAACTTATTGACACAGAAATAAATTCTGGTATTGTATACATTTTATAGCTACACAATGCTATTAAATATCTATACGGCCTCCCATTTCCATTAATTATAGCGGTTTCTACACGTGCAAATCAATTTCGTTAACTTATTGTTATTTCCATTTTCATTAAAATTTCAGTTTTCGTTATGCACTTACGCGGTTTCTACTTTACTTCGCGTGATTACCAGCCAAGAATGAAAATATTACATTACCGTACTGAGCTGTCCCTCTAGAGACAAGAACATACCGCGACTTTCGTTTATATTCCGCGTAATAGAGTACTTGTTCATTTCGGTGAATTTCCGCAGATACAGAAACAATAGGATTTTTGTTTTAGGGTGAGAAACTGTGCAGCATACACGTTAATTGGATTTTTCATTGGCTCTTGTACATATTCCAATACTGAAAAAGTTACCGAATTACCATTCAATTCTTTCTTAACTCAAAAAGATTATAATTAAAAGGGAAATAAATTATAGTTCAGACCTAAGTCTTCTTTAAAAACATCAATTTGTAGAAAAAACTATTAATTATTTCTACCTACATGAATTAAATAATTCGAAGTGTTCTGTATTCTGTCGAAACTGCCAAACGCAGATCGCGATTTCGATCTTTTTGGATCTCATCAGCGCGTCGCAGACAGCTCCGACAGAACACAGACCAACTTTTACCTGCTGTCTTAACAGCGCGTTTTAGAAATTACCACAAATGGCGCGGTAAACGCCATCTGCAGTACGATGCTACATTTTAGGATTACATATGCTCCAACAAGGTCCACTTGTGTGGATATCTACTTGCTGAAAACGAATCCCGGCGTAGCCAACCTCAACGTGATAGGCACGTTAGCTTAATCGAATAAAATAATTCGAAGTGGTCTGTATTCTGTCGAAACTGCCAGACGCGGATCGCGATTTCGATCTTTTTGGATCTCATCAGCGCGTCGCAGGCAGCTCCGACAGAACAGAATACAGACCACTTAGAATTATTTTATTCGATTAAGCTAACGTGCCTATCACGTTGAGGTTGGCTACACCGGGATTCGTTTTCAGCAAGTAGATATCCACACAAGTGGACCTTGTTGGAGCATACGTAATCCTAAAATGTAGCATCTTTCTACAGATGGCGCTTACTGCGCCATTTGTAGTATTTTCTAAATATGCAACAATATTTCGTATAAATTTAACTACTCATTATGGACTAATGGGGGTTGGAACCTTTTTTCAATAAAGGGACGATTGGGAATCCCTGCTTTAGAATCATCGATGATTCAGTAATGGAATACTCCCCTGCCACACGGGCGGCCCAAGTTCAATTCGGAATTTACCAGGGCCAATGTAATACCTAGCTATTGATTGTACTTACCTATAAATGACCGAATTTATATGCAAACTAATTAGTTGAAAACTTAAAATTTATAACTTTTAAATAATAATTTTAAAGTATGTTCGCGTTTATAAAATCGTAAACAAATGTTATTATTGAGAGTTAAACGTATATGTATAACGTCTGATTTGTTATCAGATACTTAGGTGTCTCCAGTCTTTGTTGGAATGCTATTTTGCTCAATTAGTAGATAGAGATACAATTTAAATTAACAGCTTACCATTAGCTTTTGTTGTAAAATGAAACACGGGACTCAGTTTATTCCATCCATGCACGTTCTTAGCTTGGACCCTTGCCTCGTAGTTAGTGCCAGGTGACAAATTACTTATCAAATACCACATCTTCTGACGAGATACTCCCGGAAACGGCGGAGGCATAGGAAGCAGCGTGTTTGTCATTCCTTGAATGGGAATTACCACGCTGTTCCAACTATTATTTCTGAAACAGAAGTGAATAGTATAGGCACAATTGTAATTTAACAACCATCACAGTTTATAATTTGACTTAATATCTACATCTACAGTGTTAGTTACCCAAAAGTAATAATACAATTAGAAATTTTCGTATCCAATAAATGACAAAACCTTATTTTGCTCTACAAAGTAAAAAGAATTGAGTGATATTTACAAATTAAAATTCATTATGTACTAATTATAATTTCATTAACACGCCATAAGCACTTCCAATAAATTCAACGACCAAAAAGATGCTCATTTAACGCTCTGTCGGTCGCTTGTACGTATATCAAAATGATACAAGCACGAAGTTGGGGTGTCTCGTCTTTACAATACCTTCCTAGGTCGACCGTATGTATCTATCAGTTAAGGTAACAACGTTTTATTGACTTCTGTTGTGTAATGGTAATTTCAGAATAATGGAGGATTGTGTGTAGAATTTAAAAAATCCCCGGGATGAAGAATTGATTATAAAGACAATCCTTACCAAGTGGAAGAGTTTAAGGATGAACCGGACACTGATGCAGAAGGAGAACCCGCAGAAGGAAGGGTTGGTAATTCTGAATCTGAGGATAGCGGGACAGATGAAGAACCTTTCTCGTATGATAATTTATTCTATCTTGAAAGAGACAAACCCTCCAAGTAGAATAAACATCCTCGTTTGATAAAGCGACGAACTGAGCCACATAATATTGTCACACGACTTCCAGGAGTAATCCATGAAGCACGAGAAGCTAAATTACCGATACAATGTCGGAGTAACATTTTCTCTGACAAAATGCTACAAACAATTGTTGAGCATACAAATCTTTACATTCATCTTAAATCGCGCATCCTACAACATTGCAACAAGCACTTCAATCGGTAATGGACAGGAGTGTGCATCTAAATTTATTATTTTTGTATACCTGTGGGTATTTTCCTGTATTGCTTATAATTTTTACGAATAACAATTGTTAAAAGCATAAACAATAAAATATATACATGTTAAATCTTATACAAAACGTCTAAACCTTCTACGAATATCTCAAGATTTTAGTGTATCATTTTGATAAATTGCGACTGGTTTTCTTTATACCAAAGTTGCGATCGATGAAGGATTAAGGAAAGTTCATATAATGTCTACTAGTTATGACAGTGTATTGCCATGTGTTGATATCTACTGTTAACTGGTAGTTTCGATAGTTTACTGAACAATCGGTTGTTATGCTGTTCTTATTAATTTAGTTTACGTGCCCATAAACTGCGTTATCGATGCAGTTGGACAAGCAGATACCTTTCATCAAGCAGCAGTAATCGGTAGATGACGATACATTGCTATAACTGAATAAAATTTGAATTTTTAAATATCACTGAATTCTTTGTGCCCTTAAAGAAGCTATACACAAAAGGCAAAACGTAGCTGTTGTTTTCAATAATAAACCACGGATTTTTATCCCTAGTTGACTTTGATTGCTAAAGTAGCATCTTGAGAAGAAGACGAAATAGAAGCTAACACTCCGATAGTCGCGGCTCTTAAACGATTGTTAATGGTCACGCTGGATCTATGAGATCCATACTTCTTCTTAGTTCTGATAAGGAACCTATCAGTGACAATTTTGACGGCTTTGGAGTGAGTACATCCAAAGACAAACATGGTTGGAGAGTGTCATTATACGATCCAAAACCTAGAGGAAGAAGAAACTGACACAGATGCGTCGGAAGAAGTTGAAATGCAAGAGGAAGAACCAAATACAGAAAAAAAGTAACTTATCATAATGAAAAGAGTTCGGATGAAGAAGAAAATCAAGACTTTTTTATGTCTAAGAGGATGAAGAATGGAAAAGTAGTTGAATCAGTGTCTTGGAAAAAAGTTCCCTTTACCAGTCGGAGGAAGACTAAGAAACAACGTGCTAACGAGTTTTTCTGGTGTCAGGCCAAACTGGGGGAATAAAAACCATTTTGGAGATGTGGATGTGTTCCAACATACCTGTGTCAATATCTACGAGAATTCGTTAAATATAGTCGGTGAATCAACAACCGGCAGACCTACCAGCATCAACCCCGAACATACAAAAACGTTGCAAACCTTGTCTAGCAACTAAGAAGAGAAGGATCACCAAGTATGTCTGTCGATTGTGCGGACAATATTTGTGTTTACAGCATTGTGACTTTATTTGTTCTAATAGATGTGATTACAATATAGCTGAAAATAACGACGAAGGTAGTGAAATATCAGTATGATCACACAACGCACGTATTAATAATCACGATTAATGAATAATATGGATCTTAGAGATCCCCCGTGACTAATGAGTGCTGAACATTGATTTACTTAATAAGAGGAAGCCTAAATTATCCCATTCTTTGCACACCTACACAAAATAATACTTATGAGAATATTGCTCACCTATAATTTGATGTGAACGATCCGTTATCCTTTTCGCGATAATGGTGAGTTTGTTGTCTGTGTGCGGTTCTTGGCTGTTGTCGATAGAACAATCGATATTCGGTGACTGCCGCATGGCTGTTGACGGACCAGGAGATGTTATAACTGTCCTTTTCAGTGCCCAAGGACGCAGAATCGAAGACGGCGAGACCGGGCACTCCAGTTAGAGTCAAATGTCCTCGAGCTTTACCATGAGTGTTGCTCGCCACACAACTGCAAACAAAGGGTAGATTTGAATTATACATCGTCGAATTGAATAGTTAATTAAGCGCAAGGATTGTGGAACGAACTAAAAGAAAGCAATAAGTACGTATATCAAATGCGTGAGACATTGACGTTCCTTTAGTCACTATTAAACAAATATACTAAACAGTTCCGAGAAATTTTCTGGAACTGATAACCTCTGTATTGATCTGTTTATACTATTGCTATGGGTAGTAAGTTTTTTTATTCTTTTAATAAATAGTTCCATTACATACGATTATTAGTACAAATTTCACTTCCCACATGTGAATAACGTGTTCCATAACCTAATTTAACTTTACGGTTCCGCTGGTGGGCGTTCCGACACAGTCACTACCACATCCCCTCTTTGGAACTACGACGACTAAATAATAATAATAATAATAACCAACAGTTGAACAAACTCAATACGTCAAAAGATTGGTGATTCTTAATTAATAATTTCAATTAAACGCCACAACATTCTCGATATCGTAAACAGGGGATTTAGTTAGTTTTATTCTTTTATTCGACAGTGTGCACAGTGATCTAATCTAAGTCTACCTCTACTCCTCTTAACTTCTGTTTCTGCCTCTAATATGTCTCCGACTAGACTTTCATGCCTGGAAGGTGTCCTACCAACCTATCTCGCCTTTTTTTTATTGACTTCCATAGAGTCCTCTTTTCTCCTATTCTTTCTAATACCTCTTCATTTCTAACCTTCTCTATCCACAGTATCCTCATCATTCGCCGGGAACACCACCTTTCGAACGCATCTAACCTTTTCTTTTCCACCGCGATCTAAACATAGACCTTTAGCAATCTTTTTAGAATTTCTAAATTATTCGTTTGTGAGCATAGAAGTGACTTTCCTTTATTGAATGCTACTCGACCCTGCGCTATCTTCTGCTTTGTGTCCCCACTACTCCTTCCGTCCCAACTTATCTGACTTCCTAGATACCTAAAATCAGCCACTTCTTCTAATCATTCGTCTCCTATCTTTGTATTCGCTCTGTCCCTACTTTTTTTCCGTTGTATACCAGTATTTTTGTTTTACTTTTATTTTCATACAATACTGTTTTGTCAATACCGCTTCCATTTTATTTAAAGCTATCTCTAATTCATCCTTGCTACATGCTAATACTGCTATATCATCTGCAAATCTAAGCATACAAATATTTTGCCCCTGTATATCTATCCCTACAGTTGTACTGTCTTTAATGATGTCGATCGCGTCTTGGATGTATAGATTGAAAAGTAGCGGTAACAGTGTACATCCTTGTCTGACTCCCTTCCTAACATTGACTTTTCTACGTTGCTACTCCTGCCTGTTGCTCTTTATACAAACTAAGTATCACTCTTCTATCTCTGTAACTTATCCCTACATTTTTAAGTATATTTAACACTGTCGAAAACTTTTTCTAAATCAACAAATCCTATGTATCATAATCTATATTCGCCATTTAATTATATTGCGTGTAACTTATAAATCTATACCTATTACTGTATCGTAGAATGCTTCTCGCAACAAAACAAAAGGGTGACTGCCCTTAAATAGACGATTTATTATAAATTGAATCGTCTGCGGAAATGATAACGGAACAATAACGTCAATCATTTCCGGTTTTCCGGAAACTATACAACAACTGCCTCACGCACTTATCCCCTTGTTCTCTCAACTCGCCCGAATTTCGTACTCCAATATTTACCTACCTGTAGTTTCCAAAGTCTGCTTCCGTGACATTTCGAATAATTAATGTGTATCTGTTTCCCCGGTTTTGGGAAGCATGCTGTTCCGTCGTTCCCAGCTGAGTCGTATCCTTGAACCACAAGACCTGAAAACCAACCCCTCAGTTACTTGTTTCATAATAAATCCCTTCATTAGATTTCTGATAGATGCTACATGAACAACGGAGAACGTTTCACAAACTGTAAGCCAAACGTATCGTAGGTATTTGTTCGTTAAAAAGAATTAAGACAGGGAAAGTAAATTTTGTTTTTAAACATATACGTTATTTAAAGTTAATTAATTTTTGAATTTATTTTTACCACAACAAATAACCTGAGGAAAAAATTGTTGCTACTATCACGCCCTGGTTAGGAATCGAAGTAGGGTCTCTGGTTTTAGGAATCATTGCCCTACTACTAAACTTAGTAAAGCCAGAGACCTGGGTTCGATTCCTGGCGAGGATATGGTACCAGCAACAATTTTTTCTCATTAATTTGACGTTATCTATAGTGGTAAAAATAAATCCAAAAATTAATTCAATTTAATATATTCAAATAAACCCTACGAAAAGTCTTCTAAAGTAGATCAAGTAGATTAGAAAAAGGAATTAGCATTGACTTGACGCATATTTTGTGGGATATTGTTAATCATTTATCCAAACTAAACCGTTTGTACATTATAAAAGTATATAATTATACAGGGCTACGAATATGTATGAAAATGTAAAATAAACGTCAAGATCCTGCCACTTATCTCTGAACATCGTATCTCAAAGTGTTATTAGAGAATTGTTGAACTCGTCCAAATTTGGAAGGATGTGCATCATTGTCCATGGTGCATGACACTTACATTTCAATTATGGTAACATTCCAATACTGTAATTTTATATAAGGATAAAACCATTGTTACAATGTTTAACCTTTAAGTAATGACGTGGGTGTCTGATAGACGGCGGGTGAACAAATTTGAATTTTATTTCGTCATATTTAAAGATACCCCTACGCCTTCTGGCTGACCGAAGAAGCTCCCCAATCTTCTTCTTTGGTTTGAAGGCTATTCTAATGTTGATTTTTTTTTAATATACTAGGGTCAATTGAAAAGTCCCCGGCCTGACACATAGATGGCGGCACCAGAACTAAATCCATATGATTTTCAGTTAGTCCTAACCTTCAAAAGACGCGTCTATAAATTTGACGGCTGTCGGATCATTAGTTTGTGAATTATAGCATTTTTAGTGAAGCAACTTTTGTTATTGTGAAAAAAATGGATAAAAAGGAATTTCGCGTGTTGATAAAATATTGCTTTTTGAAGGGAAAAAATACAGTTGAAGCAAAAACTTGGCTTGATAACGAATTTCCGGACACTGCCCCAGGAAAATCAACCATCAAGGATTGGTATGCTAAGTTTAGACGTGGTGAAATGAGCACCGAAGACGGTGAACGCAGTGGACGCTCAAAAGAGGCTGTTACGGACGAAAACATTAAAAAAATCCACAAAATGATTTTGAATGACCGTAAATTGAAATTGAATGAAATAGCAGACACTCTACAGATATCACGGAACGTATACATCACATCATTCACGAATATTTGGGTATGAGAAAGCTCTGTGCAAAGTGGGTGCCGCGCGAGCTCACTTTTGACCAAAAACAACGACGAGTTGATGATTCAGAGCAGTGTTTGAAGATGATCACGCGTAATAAACCCGAGTTTTTGCGTCGATATGTGACAATGGATGAAACATGGCTCCATCATTTCACTCCGAAGTCCAATCGACAGTCATCGGAGTGAACTGCACACGATGAACCCGCTCCAAAGCGTGCAAAAACGCAACAGTCGGCTGGCAAGGTTATGGCTTCTGTATTTTGGGATGCGCGTGGAATAATTTTCATTGACTACCTTGAAAAAGGAAGGACCATCAACAGCGACTATTACATAGCGTTATTGGACCGTTTGAAGGACGAAATCGCCGAGAGACGACCGCATTTGCAGAAAAAGAATGTCCTGCTTCACCAAGACAATGCACCGTCTCACAAGTCAGTGAAAACGATGGCAAAAATTCATGAATTGGGCTTCGAATTGCTTCCGCATCCACCGTATTCTCCAGATCTGGCCCCCAGCGACTACTTCCTGTTCTCAGATCTCAAAATAATGCTCGTTGGGAAAAAATTTTCGTCGAATGAAGAGGTGATCGCCCAAACTGAGGCCTATTTTGAAGCAAAGGACAAATCGTACTACAAAAATGGTATCGAAAAGTTGGAGGATCGCTATAATCAGTGTATCACCCTTGAAGGGAATTATGTTGAATAAAAAAAACTAATTTTGCAAAAAAATGTGTTTTACTATTTTAGGCCGGGGACTTTTCAGTTGACCTGTTAGAGTTCGATTCTGTTCATCCATTACACATATCGAAAAGTCAAACTTATAAATCAAGGACTGAACCCATTTTATCAGCAACATAAAAAGAACACAAGTTCTGACACAGATGTGATGTGTTTCTCTATTTGTAAGCAATAGCAGATATTAAGACAGTTTTTCCGAAGAACATCGCTAATCTTTTGTAGTTATGCTTGACCACGACGCTTCTCATGAAAAGAAAACTGGAGAACCAAGTGAATACACCATAAGTTGAAATTCTTATACATTATTTAATGACCCAACCGAAGGGTAACAAGTTATTGTCGCATTCTTGGATGTAACATCAAACTTTGTGACAATTTTCAATTCCTATTTGAAAGCAAAGGCCTTCATTGAATGTAGGGCTGCCAGACAAACCGATATTTTCCAGATACTGTTCTTGTTATCGAAAACTAATGAAAATTCGAATATTGTCCTGTATTAACTTTGTGTATACGTGATCTTGATATTGTCTTGATTTTTTTAAGTCTTGTTCTGTTTTTGAATCGTCAGCACCCCTAGTTCGAGAGCGAGAGGTATGTCGAAGGACTTTTGAACAAGCAATCTTGGCAATATAATATTCTTAACTTGTTCATCTTGATCTTGGTCATGATCTCATACGAGCATCTTTCTTTTAAAGTGAAAATTTTATTGCATCGCCTCAATTTTTTTCATTCATCTATCGCATGTCGCATTACAGCCGGCCGCGGAGTAGGGGTAAAACTGAAAGGCGTTCGGCAGAGCAGCCAACGCTAATATGGCGGAGCCCATGGGTCGCATGAGCTAACCGTGTAGCATTTATATTCTCGCCCATTCGTGCGAGTGCATGACAATTACAATAGACTGTGAAACTCAAAGCGAAGATGAAATTATTGATAAATAATAAGTACAAAACGATTCAATGATTTAAATAAATATTGTTCTCAGTTTCTAACACGCGTCTATCATCTGAATAATTGTATTTATTGTGTATTGCGTACTCTAAAACGCAGATTGAAATTAAAATTTATAGTTGGATACCTTGGCTACTATTGATTTCCCATTATCATTCTCATTTTCCAATCATTAAGATAACATTAAGAAAGTGATTTTAATTTTAAAACCCTAAATCGAATAATTTTCTGAAAATTTACAGTTAAATGCTTACAGTCCGAAAAATTTCACTTGCATCCTGGTTTCATAAAACCACACAATTGTTTTTTTTAATATTGTTTTGGTGTTCCGGATAACGCAAGAATGACATATTCTTGACTCTTGCTTCGCTGCTTTTTATTGCAAACTGTCGACAAACAGATACAGTAAATTAATTTTGTATATTGGAATTGAGAAGAATTTCAAACTCAATAGAAATATTTAACAAAATCGAATGCTTTAACTCTAAAAAATTCAAAACAGTTGAACGAAATGTCAAAATTCCATTTGTACAATCAGCTGTTTTCAGGAGAACCGATAAATTGTCAACATGAGGTAGAAAAGTTTTATTCGGCTGTGCTTGTAGAAGTTGGTGGAACTTTAGCTAAAAGCTCATCGAGATTGAAATTTTGGCGTCGGGATGACGAAGGAAATGCTTAGAGCAGCATCAACACGACGTCGCCTATCTATGCACATGCATTCATACGTACATACACACATAGGACATAGGGCACCTTTTATTAAAAAAAAATACTGTTCCCGAGGGATAGAAAAAATTATCTTTTTATGTGGTCGATTTCACGCCATAACTACTCAATCGGTCATCATGAAACTTAGTAGGTTCATTGTCAGGGACACAGAAAAGAACATAGAGTATCTTCTATCGAGAAGAAAAACTGATATTCCCAAGGAATAGAAAAATTAGTTTTATGTGGTCGTCGATGATCTTTGACACGTATGTAGGACATCAACGCGAGCGCGGATGAAATCTGGAAATAATAAATAGCAATCCACACTAAGAAGTGAGAAGAATCAAAACTGCCTAGGCAGAACCTACTTCAACTTCAGTAAAGCTGAGGTTATGTTAAGCCTGCGCACGTCAGTAGTGCTAATTCTGGGTACATTATGAATTATTGTCCTTAACACAAATATTTATGTAATAAGCTGCATTCCTCAGGACGAATAGGTACTCTACGTTTAATAAAACGATAATTGACTTATAAGCTTCATATTTTACTTGGTTTAACAAATCATCACAAACGATATGTTTGGCGAAACAAGTTTGTTAGAGACTACATGTCATTCTAAAAACATTAATATTTGCTAAAGAAGTATATCTTCCCACAGACTATAATTTTCATAATAATAAAATGACATCTTTAGTTGCAATATAAAATAGGTAGGTGATTTTATTTAACATTCAGAACAGAAATGAAGTGAATAGTCAATGAAGTCTAAGGTTGTCAAATTTAAATTTAACTTACTTGTGGTGGTGGTTCTGCATGAACAATGCAAACTAGATACGCTTCTAAACCAATTCCAGTATGAACAGTAGCTCTTTCTGTTTCTACGTCTGGCGCATCTGAAATAAAAGATTTAATAAAACTAATTGTAAGGTTCCTATTATCTAACAAAATACATATACTATCCAAATACTGGCAATATTTGACCATCTTGTATGTACTCGCTGTTACTGAAGTATTTCAAGCGTTATAGTTAATATTATTAATAAGAACGTTTAAAGTCTTGGCGAAAAATTTAGATGCCTACTGAAAATAAGGGACTTCTTTTAATTTTTCATCTCCTGTCATTGTTATATTCACTCTCCTACTTTTTCTTTCCAGGCATATCAATATTTTTGTTTTACTTTTTATTTATTTTCATAGCGTTCCGTTTAGACAATATTACTTCCATTTTATTTAAGGCAATCCTTAACTCCTCCTTGCTTCATGCTAATATTGTTGTATCGTCTGGAAATTTAAACATACTAATCTTTAGCACTTGTATATCAATCCTTAAAGTTTTGCTGTCATTAATGATGATGATCGCGTCTTTGATGTATAGATTAAAAAGTAACGGTGGCAGTGTGCATCCCTGTCTGACTCCCTTCCTAATATTTAGGTACTTCTTCACCTTGCTCCTTAAATTCTATAACTGTCTGTTGCTCCTTATATAAACCATATACATATTAAGCTTCTATCTCTGTATCTCAATCCTACATTTTTAAGTGGATTTAAAGTCTTGTCCCAATTAACAAGCTCAAAAGGTTTTTCTAAATCTACGAATCAATGTAACAATATAAGCGACCTTTACTTTTTCTCCTCCTCCCTTTTTTCTATCCTTTTCTATATGACAGTAGTTCAGATTTATGACGCAAGGGAAGTGAAACAAATTGTTCTAAAGTGAACAAACGAAACAAGACGATGTCGGTCCTATAACCAATAAAGACGTTATCACCTTACCTTCTCTTGCTTTAATTTTTTTGTTCACAGTAGATATACGGGAAAAATAGCGAATTAACTATTCTAAATTTCTCGTATTTATTCGCGCCTCTCTTTTTTGATATGGTTACTACCACGTTCCCTCATCGTGGGGTATCCTAGCTCACTTATCTCCACACTATCTTCCTTCTCTAATGCATCTCATAACTCTTGACCTGCGTATAGGTTCTGTAAATATATTATTTTCACCTATCGTTTCTTATATTATTGTTACCATGCCCTACTTAGAAAATACCACAAATGGTGTGGTAAACGCCATTTGTAGTACGCCGCTACATTTTAGGATTACGTATACTTCAACAAGGTCCATTTGTATGGATACCTACTTGCTGAAACGAATCCCGGCGTAGCTAAACTCAACGTGATAGGCACGTTACCATAATCGAACAAAATAATTCGATGTGGTCTGTATTCTGTCGAAACTGCCAGATACGGATCGCGATTTCGATCTTTGTGGATCTCATCAGCGCGTCGCAAACAGCTCCGACAGAACACAGACCATCTTTTACCTGCTGCCTTAAGAGCGCGTTTTAGAAAATACCACAAATGGTGCGGTAAACGCCATCTGTAGTACGATGATACATTTTAGGATTACGTATGCTCCAACAAGGTCCATTTGTGTGGATATCTACTTGCTGAAACGAATCCCAGCGTAGCTAACCTCAACGTGATAGACACGTTACCATAATCGAATAAAATAATTCGAAGTGGTCAGTATTCTGTCGTATCTTTCCTTTCGGATCTCATCAGCGCGTCGCAGGCAGCTACGACAGAACACAGACCAACCTTTACCTGCTGTCTTAAAAGTGCGTTTTAGAAAATACCACAAATATGCCCTACTTCTATAAAATTGCCTTTATATTATATTTCACCTACTTCAATTTTCTGTTCTACTTCTTTACACCTCATGTAAATCATATATATATATATATATATGATATATATATCCTCATATCACAAGTACCATTAAGAGTTAACATTTTTCTTAACAACTAAAGATTATTTTTAGGAATCTGATAGTTTTCAAACTCCTTTTGAATTCTTGATATTTTTATCGAACAATCAAGTGTACTCCTGAACAAGTTCTCGTTTGAAATGATATATAACGTGAACGTTTCAGGTCGGTCAAACATTCGATAAGGATCAAAGAGCTTCAGAATACCTACACCTAATCTCGACTGACTGAATCCTATAAAGACCGTACGTCGTTGAAACAAGCCTGTAAAATCCTCAAAACATAATTCCACACTTCGGAGAGCAGTATCATGGAATAAGCTTTCGAGGCGTTCCATTATTTGATTTTTGCTCACACGGCTTGAAATTTTATCAGGACAAACATCTAGTGTAAAATCAGATGAACAAGAAATAAAACAATTTCAAAATTTCTGGACGTGGCAGTTTCCTATTTTGTCTGTTCTCTTTAAACATATAATTATTAGAGAGGGTTCAATGTAATTTTTATTTAAACTTTAAGGAACTTTCAAAATTGTCGTTTTCTTGCATATAGGGTACTATTCCACGGTGCTTGTACAAATTTTTAAATTCGGACGAAATTTACCGAAATGAAAGTTAAAATCCTACAGTTCTTACTTAAAAACGGCGAAAATATCAGTAAACTTTTAATGTAGCAATATTAAGTCCTCAGAAAGTATATATTAACGTAATTTTTAGCATTTTAAGTTCTTTTCTAATTTCGGCCTATAACTTATTTCTTAAATACTTTAAATATAGATATTGCTATATTAAATGTACTGACAGCACTCTTATTTAACTGGTTTGCAATTGAAATTTGTGTAATCAAGATAAGTACAATCTAGAGATAGTTTTAGATTAAGGTACTTAAAAAATAACTTTTTACGTTTCTTTGTTTTTGAACTTTATATCACGTGGTTTATTTTTGTTTTGTTCAAATAACAAAATAGAAAAGATATCTCTATTTAAAATTACCATTTTACTTAGATGTCATGGACGCACCTCATTAAATAGTAGCACTCTACGGTTTTGTCATATTTTGGACTCAATTGATCACAAGAAAAAGTAAAAATTCTATTACTTTTTACTTCCTTACTCTTTTTTTGAACAAAGACGATTACCTAGAAGTTGCACTGTACTGCCTCAATTTATGAAATCTTGACAATATTTAAAAGTAAGTTGAAGTAATAATATCAAACGCTTTATGAAGAGATTGCTCAAGCTGGCGTCTGCTGTTCTTAGAGCGATGCTATCAACATTTATATCTATTTACAATCTCAACAGATAACGCTACAGTTATTAAATTACATTGAACAAGAGAAGGGAAACGGTAATTCGATTGCATGAGTAAATACCGTTGTAAAGGTGAAACAATACTTCCAAGCAACATATTATTAAAACTCATATCATAAGTTTCTGTGAGACTGTATGTATTTTGTATTCATCTCTTTAAAATGCATTGAGTTATTGTATTTAAGATATAGAACCTTTTTTTTTTGAGATATTGAACACCATTCGAAGTTCCATACCTAAATAACCGGTTTTCTACACACAGTACTGCAACTCAATGTAATGTTGCTAACCTCAGCTATTACTTTAAGAATTATTTCGATTAAGCATTTCTTAATAAATAAATAGTACAGTGTCTTCTATTATGACTACTATCGAACAAACCAACCCTCAATAACTAGTAATATGGAATACACACTGTCTGATCAGTATTCCGGAAAAATTAAGGGAGAACAAAGTACATGAAAAAGAAACAGAATGAGCCATCTCTTAAAGGAGATTTAACGTGGGACACCTTACCATCTAATGGTAAATCCACACGCCAAAACAAAAACACAGCTCAGCCGTGGTGGAATGAGAAGATTTCCCCTCCGTCAGGTGGATTGGTCTCAGGAAGCCACCGAGTGCCTGAGGGTTAGCGAGGCGAGTAACCCCCAAGTTCGGGCCTATCTACACCCTTAGGGCAGAATCGAAGCTAGACTCCTGTGGCCTCCCTGCCTCCCGAGTACTTGTATAGGCTCTCCAGTCGCCATCAGCTACTCCGGAGTACTCCTCGTTTTGCTGTACTCTCGCTATCACCGGACATCCTTCAGCCTCCTGGCTCGCCCGAGCTACTACGCTTCTCGCATCTACTCTGTTTTCACCATAAATGTGCAGCCCCCCTAATGGGTCAGACTGCACACCCGATCCACATAGGGTCACCGGCATTCCGCTATGCTTCACGCTGTAACCCCCCTAATGGGTCAGGTTACCTTCTACTCTGTGCCACCGCCTGATGCACACCCCTTGGCAGGACACGTACTTCGCCTTGGACATGGGTAGGGAGGAAGCTACCCAGAGGACCGCTGACTTTTCGGCGCCTGTAGAGGTTCCCATTCGACCGCCAGCTGCCGCGTGTGGCATACGAGACGGGTGCTTCCCACAATCACTTTGCTTCCAGATGCCCGGGGGTCCTTTAGCTTCGCCATAATATGTGTAATGGGTACTGAGCCCCACCACCACGGCAAGGTGAGGATCCTGAGGGGGGGGGCATCTCTCACTACTGAGTGATCTCTATAAACATGAGGGTAATGACCTTACCAAAAACCCAATCTGCTCCGGCAATGACGACGTGTATTCGCGTGATGCCGCTAGTGCATTCTCATCCACCGTCCATATGTGCCCATCATGCCCACATACTCTGCGTGTGAATACTTATTCTGTATTTTGTGGTAACAGCACTAACTTCGGAGTGCAGGCTACTAATACTAGTCGTCATACTTGCAATTGACCTGACTGTGTACCAGTTGTTGCGAAGGTCACGAGGAGGTATGAGAGTTTCGTCACCAGACGCTAGCGATGTAGAAGTGCAATTAGGTAACGCGATTGCCAAATTGGCAACTGTTCTCAATCATTGGCGGCTCGTTAACTAGGGTACTTTTTATACATACTATTTACACCCCCTACGCTGTGGAGTTATCACGAGATGCACTATACAATTGCCTTGAACCTTTCAAATATTCGAGAAGACTGATCAAACTTAGTGTATTCATAATCATACGACATAGCCTTTTAATATCTATTCTAAAACTAACTGGTATTAATAAAATAGCTATACTTACATCGTACGTTTAAGGTTATGATTTTGGTATCGGGTTGGCCAACTCCGTTGTCCGCTGAGCACATGTACTGCCCGGCCGAATGTCTGTCAGCGCTTTGTATCACAAGAGCTTGTCCGGACACGCTACGCTCTCCACTGGGTAGGACGTTGTTTTTCCTTGTCCATGCCACTGTTGGCACAGGATTACCCGAAGCACGACATTCTAACTTTACCGTAGCACCTTGAACGACATCCAATGGTCCCGTGTGAGAGACGTAATGAATCCGAGGAGGCACTGAAACAAGAAACAACAGGTAAGTAAATGGAAGGAACCAGAAAAGCATACTGTTTCATGTCCCGACAACTGGGTACCTTTTTTTTAAATTTCGATCAAGTATGGTAATAGCCAAGAAAAAGAAGCTGTTATTCCAACGTTATCGTAGTTTCAAGAAGTTTATCATTTAAGTAACGGAAACTCAACTAAAAATAGATACCTTTAAAAGTAGACAGCTACTAAACATTAATCATTTACAATAAATTATTTATTCATCGATACTAGGTAACTATCAGTTGGTCTACAAACATATTCATCTTTCTCATTCGATACTTCAAATCTGATAGAGTTTCATCCCTTTAGCCTCCTTTAGAAATTTATCTGAATTACATTCCTTCCGTGCATTCTAAATCTCTCACGCCTTTTCTACGCATTTTAGTCTGTTTGCTATGTACATACAGACTAAAATCCCTAGACGCCCTACATTTGCGTTCAAGGGCTAAAAAATTTCCTGCGTGTTTTATCAACTTTCCACAAGCTTGTTCTCTTTTCACCAAAATGGTTGGTAAAATTATAGAAGACTAGATTTTATCTACGGTTTCGCTGAAGTTGATGTTTTATTTTATTAATTTTCATATAAAAAGTATTTATTACGGTTATTGTACTGCATATTCCAATTTAACTCCAATATGATATGAGCGATAATGGCATGTTCATTTGGATTTACAAAACCCTTTGACTCATCTCGGTAGACCAGATCGCTCATATTCGCATATCACATTTCTAACCTCTAAAACAAAACGGTATTCATTCTCTTTTTGGATAAAAGATACTCTATGTTCTTTTCTGTTCTTCTGGAAATGTGTGTACAAAATTTCATCATGATCGGTTGAGTAGTTTAGGGGTGAAAACGTAACAAACAGACATACCCATAAACAAACTTACAATCGCATCTATAACACTACTTAGGATATACGAACAAAATATGAGAAGTATGTCGTAGAAGTCAAAAAGCATGGATTAGGTGTTTTACATCTTCCGGACTTGTTATCCAAATGTTTATGGGACACAATTTTCACGATTTTTTACTGGTTTTTCGAAGTTACTCATTGGAACCATGAAAACTAGAGATAAGAAGAATGTAAGTGTTGTGGTACATTAGTTCATCTGCTTTGAAAAATTGTATAATTAGCAACAACTTAAGGTATAGTAGCAGTAGCTCATACCAAGACAATACAGTGATTGCAGCGTCTTACTATTTTCTGCATATTTCTGAGACACCGTTTTAAATAGCGATCACTCTCCTCAAAACTAAACTCAATCAAGGTCATCAGGCCGAAGACTGATTTGACATACACAACCATTCCTATCTATCTTGACGCTATTTCTAGCAATACTGGAATATCATCCCAACTACAACATCCCAAACTACAGCATCTCATATTACGAACTATTTGCGAATATCGATCTTCTTCTACCCTTCTATATTCATGTTTCTTTATCTAACAGGTATGATCTAAACATATACTTTTAATAAATTTGTTATAAATTCCAAATTGACCATTTCATTTTCTTAATAGGTCTTTATCGCTTTTTCTATATTACATTATATGACTTTCAAGAATTGAAAATTGTCGAGTTCCTCTAGTCTTCCGTCTAACTTTTTTGACGTGACGTCTTATAATTCGATGGAGCCGGCTGCACGCACGAAAAAACATGACTCATACGGCGTTACCTCGCTCTGAGGCGTTCCATTTAAGGCTTGAAGTGCAAGCGAGAGCGCGGAACAAGCGACAAAGAGGCCCAATCGGCCTCCGCGTTCGGCAGCGTTCGACATCTGTCTCTTTCCTACTTGAGTGAGCGATGCGTCCGCGTGGAAAGCTGCTATACAATAATACATTTCCATTTACCTCCTTCTCTATATCCATACAAAATATCTATCAAACAAATAAAATTAAAATTTTCTTTTGAAAAATGAAACCATTCAATCAGTATTTTCTTATGACATTTACTTTAAATTAATTATTTCTATTCTTAGAATTTAAAATGACATAGTGTATTTATGTGGAATATCTATTCCTTTATCATTTTTGCAACATCTTTCGACAAACCAAAAACTCCAGCGGACATACTCCGGGTTCTTATTGTTTTCCATGATTAGTACACCCATTAAATCAACGCTTTAGTCTTGTGGCATGTAAAGGCAATTTGTTTATAATATTATTCAAGCATAGTCTAGGCCGCCGAGAGTTTATGTCACGAAAGTTACAAAACGTGAACCTCATGAATTTTAAAGAGGTCAACAAAAAATTGCGGATCTGATTGGATCACGAGCCCCGAAAACTTTGACAGAAAGCTTAAACGTGTTTTTGCGGTTACACCCTCCGCGTTCTGGACAACAAAAGGGTCTAAACCTGTTACTGAAAATTAAATTCTAGTTATAAATCAAAGTGCCGCAGGACCTGCTTTCGATAGTATTCTCTCAAAAGAAATAAAACACAGGAAATAGCGAAACGTTTACGTTAAATTTACTGTTTTTATAATTAGTATCTTCATTTACTTTCTGTAGCGATGTGCCCCTTCCAATGTCTTGGATGCGCGCTGGCAATATCATAGGTAGGGAGAAAAAAGCTCATTATACTCTCGACTCTTGTTCATTAAACATACTTTTTCATACAGTACCTGCCAAAAGTTTTGTTCAATCATCAATAGTAGTGCGAGTCGAAAACAAGCGCTAAAGCCTTTAATATATCTTCAAATATAAATAAACATCTCGTTGATATTTTCAGTAGTAAGTGGTACCAATAACAGCACATTTGAGCAATGCAATTGTAGTAGATTGGTCAATTTTTCCGTGCAGTTCTGTACGGATTATGCGCTCCTCACCGGTTAAGAGTTTGGCCTAGAGTTGTCTCCTTCCTTTTCTGGCCTAGTGCTGTTCTTTTCTACTTTGCAACGGTCAAACTGAAGGTCACATTGCTACAGAAAGTAAACGAAGTATATTTAAATATAACATACCGTCACTTTTTATGTTTCTGGAATGAAGTTCCTTATCATACGTTACGGCGGTAAGGAAGTAAACATCAAAGATCAGCATTGTCAAATGAATTTCTTTTTATTCCTTGGTTGTTTTATCATCAAAGAATGTTGAACAAAAAAATTCACTTAGAAGATATTTTCTTTGGTTATTGATTTGCCATGATACAAGCAACCCTTAAACAACAGGAATTTATTTGACACAAAAATTACATTACATTATAAATCAACCAAATTCCTCTTTTTCGTAAACTGCTTCTAAATTTCCTGGGTCTACGAAATTTTCGATTAGTTTGCCATCTGGTGAATACAGGTATTTAGAGAAGTCATTTAAATAGCTTCGAAAGCTAACCTACTACTAGCAACCGACAGCGTATTGTATTTGCCTCAGCGTTACAGAATAAGTCGTAAGTACTGCTGTGCGATGGGTCACATAAGCTGTTTGTACATTCGACATGTACCTGGGTGAACCGTTGCCCCTCGTAACTACCGTTTCTGTTTCGAATATGTGTCTAATTAAGCCTTCATAATACTAGGATCCTCTTTCTTCTTTTCCACATTGACTTTCAGATAACAAATAATGGCGACACCCATTAAAATAAAGAAACAAAGGAAAACTTTCATTTCATTCGCCGATATGAAAACATGACATGGCAAAATAATACATCATCATTATTATTAGGTCTCCAGCCCGAAAACTAACTGGACACGCACCTCCACTTCTTCATATCTTGAACAAATCTTTGCGTTTTTCGAAAACTACAGCAACCTACACATTTATTTGCGAACAGTAATCTAATGTGGGTGTATCGCAGCTACTTATAATTGCTGTATCTCTTTCTGTTACCTATGTCTCTAACTGGGCCTTCATATCTCTACCTACCGTTCTTTTCTTTTCTTTATTGCTTTCCAGATAATAAATAAAGGCGACACCCATCAGCATAAAGAAAAAGGTAAATTTTCATTTCATTCAGCATTTGTATTGATGGCCGATAGGAATACATGACATGACAAAATGATACATCATTATTATCATAAGGTATGCAGCCCGAAAACTAGCTGGACACGCACCTCCACTTCTTCATATCTTAAACAAATCTTCGCATTTCTGGAGAACTACTGTATCTGTTTCCAATACCTATGCACCTTTTGAGATCCAACAAGATCGATATAGCGATCCGCGTCTGGCAGAATACTGACCACTTCGAATTTCTTTATTCGATTATGATAACGTGCTTATCACATAGTGGTGAGCTACGCCTGGATTCATATTGATTCCGTAAAACGTAGCATTGTACTACAGATGACGTTTACCGCGCCATTTGTAGCATTTTATAAAACGCTCTGTTAAGACAGCAGGTGAAGTTGGTCTGTGTTCGGTCGAAACTGTATGAGACGCGCTGACGAGTTCCAACAAAATCGAAATCGCGATCCGCATCTGGCAGTGTCAACAGAATACTGACCATTTCGAATTCCTTTATTAGGCCATCCTATCCCTTCTTTTCCTTATTTTCTTCTAAACGGTAAATTATTAATTAAAAACAAACTAATAACGATAAGGGCTTGATAATTTTGGTCTACTTTCCGAAAAAATATCTTTTCTCCTCATTTGCAAATAAGTAAAATTGGTTTTTGGTTTAATTTCATTTATTTTCCTACAAATTCCTATCACCGCCGGTGATTTTATTTAGTCCATCCGAATCGGTATTCCGAAATTTATTTTCCCTTACAATTCCCATTATTTTATCCTTGATTTTAAATTAAATAAAAACGATCCAGTTTTAATTCGATTACCATTCGGCGAAAACGTAGAGAAACTTATAATTATGAGATAGGTATACAGAACTTCATAACGGCAACCAGATTTCCATTTTACAATCAAGTCTGATTAGCGCAAGTGTACCTTGCATACTGATAAATTGGTGACGACTTAAAGCACAATACAATCCATTCTCGTACTCTTGTATTATTCTATGCTCGATTGTATAACGACCTGAAATAGCAATTCCGGTAATAAACTAGTCGCTTACGGAATTTCCAATGCTTGTGCTCATCCAAGCAAGTGTACAGGTACAAACATAGATAACGCAAAACGATAACCTGCTAGCAGATAACGCAAAATGGACGTTTACTTATAAATTCTCTAATGATGTGGATGAGATGAAGAAGACCTTAATTGGTCTTAGGATGGCCTCAGGTAGAGGGGTTTTCGTCGGTAGGTCCCAGGACTTCTTTCTCGGGAATCCGACATTACCCAGTCGTATGGACGGCTGGGTGTCTTTTGAAGATTTCCGATCTTTCACGAAAATAAAAAAAATGTATGTCGCCGGACAAGCCAATTAGCACTGGTAGCCAATTATTAAGTTAATGCCAACCACAAAGTATATAAAATAGAGGCTTTAAATATAGGGTTGTTCGGAAAGTTATTTCGTTTTTTTTTTGTGGAAATGAAAGACAGTTTTCGTATAATAAACAAATACTTTATTAAATTATATATTGACCGTTCTGGTCCAACACCTTTTGCCATCTTTCTGGTAGTAGCATAATTCCACGCTCATAAAATTTTTGGTCTTTGCTGGCAAAAAACTGATCGAGGAGGTTTTTGACCTCCTCATTTGAGGTGAAGGTTTTACCGTCTAAAAAATTTTGGAGTGACCGGAACAAATAATAATCCGATGGTGCCAGGTCTGGAGAATATGGTGGGTGTAGCATTGTATCCCATTCAAGCTGTAAAAGCTTTTGGCGAGTGACCAAACTTGTGTGAGGTCTCGCGTTGTCTTGGTGAAACACTACACCTTTCCTGTTGATTAGTTCTGACCTTTTCTGTTGAAGTGCATCATTCAGTTTGTCCAGCTGATGACAGTAGACTTCCGAATTAATCGTTGTGTTATCCGGTAAAAGCTCAAAAAAAACGATTCCTTTAAAATCCCACCAAACAGACAGCATCACCTTTTTTTGGTGAATATCGGCTTTGGAAATGGTTTGAGCCGGTTCATCTTTTTTGCTCCATGACCTCTTGCGTTTGACGTTGTTGTATACAACCCATTTTTCGTCCCCAGTGATGATGCGCTTCAAAAACGGATCATTTTCGTGACGTTTGAGAAGCGAATCGCAGACGTCAATGCGGCGACACAGATTTCTCTCTGTGAGAACATGGGGAACCCATACATCGAGCTTCGAGGATAATCCCAGGCCTTTCAAGTGGTCATAAACTGTTGAATTTGATAAATTTAACCTCAATCCGATCGTCAGTCCTAAGACTGGTTGGACACGCACCTCCAATGCCTTTATCGCGTCTTTATCAGCTTCAACCGGCGTTCCCGAACGTGGTGCATCTTCGACATCAAAATTGCCGGATCCAAATTTAGGGAACCAGTTCTGGCACTGGCGTACTGTCAACACACCTTCTCCATACACATCAGTCAATTTCTTTCTGGCTTGAACGGCATTTTTACCCTTTCTGTTGTAAAACAGTAAGATATGTCGAAGATGCTGCTTATCGCTCTCCATATTTAAAAGGGCACCAACCAAAAACTACTGCGTAGAATTAATTGGAATTTTTCACACACAAGCCTTGCTATATGAGCTCTCAAAGCATATAAAAATTATACGGCTTAAATGTGAAGTTGGGTGCAAAAGAATACAATTAAATCCTCTGTCGGGAAAAAACGAAATGACTTTCCGAACAACCCTATAAGTAAATAAGGGAGCCTGGAGTTAGGTGACACCAGGGAATAGTTGCTCTATTTCCTACCACCGTGGAGTTTAGGTCGCTGTCATACTGCTAGTTGGGAATGCATCTAAGGTTCTATCCTACAATGTTACTCTAGCTTACTTGGAGGTCACAGTTAGGGAGCATTCCCTGTCTTATTTTTTTTTAATGACGAGCAGTTGTTTTCACCCTAAGTTTTCTGTGCTTGTGCTGCTAATACCGAATTATGAAAGAATTATGGTTGTAACATATATATCTACCATAATCTGTTGTTTGGGAATGTGTGGTATACATCTTATTTTAGCAGGCATAAAAGCAGCCTTTTAGAAAACTCTCCAATTGTTGTATCAAAAAATAGAAAACTCAAATACCAAAATGGCTAACTTCTATGCAAGTTTCTAAGGTGACAATATCTACAAGACACTAAAGTTGTTTAATGTTTAATATTACCGGTTATTACTGATACTCTAGAAGTATTTCCATATTTTTATTAACTATTTTGTAGGTAGCGGATCCAATCACTACATAAAAATCTTACACGAAAAAGGCTATATCACATTTACTTAAGAGAGAAAAGAGAAACAAGCACTTTCCATTTCTAATATAGATATGAATATTTCAAATAACTCACATCTCTAGAAATAGTCAAACAGGCCCTGCCCTGTAATCCGCAATCGCAGACAATCTTCGGTCAAATGTCCTACCGTTTCAAATTTATCGGACATGTTTGCTTAAATAGAGACAGGATCAAACTTGCACATTACTACATTACACCTTCGTTATCCTGTTCGTATAAAGTTTCTTTCATTTGACTTTCATCTTGAAGGCTTATTGAAGCATGCCTCAATCTAGATGGATTTCAGAATTCCGAGAAGTAATGTATGATAATTTAAATCAGAATTTTACTCGAAGTCATTCACACTTAAAAGTACCTCATGAAGGCTTTTTGATGGAATAAAACTAACCAAAATCTACATCTATATCTACTATTCCTGAATTGCTTTTACATAAAAGAGGTAAGAAGAACAAGAAATGTTTCAACTTAAACATTATTATCTCCACTCCAAATTATTTACGGTTTCGAGAATGTGACCACGAATCGGCAATGAGGATCATTATTTTTCGATTACTCTAACCTCACAAATCAAAGGAACCTACAACGTTCGTTCCGGTGTAATGTTGTTCCTTTTACGGGCAGCGTTCTGCGTAGTTTGTTTATGGTTGCGGCAACGGTGGATAGTTTTATTTTCGTTTGTTTTTGGCTGCAACGAGAGGTGATCTTAAATGCAGATTGAATTCGTCCGAGCAAAAAGATTAATTACAGTGCACGATGCACGCCGCTTGGACACCGTTTATGTACCATTCCGCTCGCTGCTCGTATTGGTTGTTGTTTCAAGTGGTTTTTAGGAGGAAATTAAGTCCTCGCTGTGGACAAGTAATTTATTTCCTGAATGAAAGGATGCGGTCGTGTAATCAAGGAGTACATTAATTCTAATAGCCCTTTCTCCTTATGGCAACAGGACATAAAACTGAAACAAGAGTTAAAGCCCATACCGAGAAGGTTATATACGTATGCAGCAGGAAATGAGAAATCATTTACCTACTGAAAGAGCGAGGAAGAAAACAATGCTGTGAAATAATTGCCATCTTTCGCTGCTGTACATTTAAAGCCCTCTCGTGAAGTTTTAAGCGTAGGTATGTGCGAAAAGAGAAAGATAACAAGATAGATAAGGGGCCTGTTTTCAACCTTTTTAAGAGCAATAAGTCGGTATATATTTCTGAGGCACTATTTGACGCTGGCTTTAGAAATGCCCCAACGCATTTAGATTTTATAATTTCCTAACTTGTGAAATATTAATCTGAAAATTCATTTTTGAATTTGTTTTACCCACTACACGCTACCTCAAATTAATGAGGGAAAAATTGTTGCTGAACTACGAGAGGTGACAACAGCGACCACGACCAACCGATCTACACGGCTAACGATCCGTCGAACTAATGTAACTATATATACTGAATATACTATGATTAAACATACATACAATTTAGTGTTAACTAACTCACTTCTAAAAGTTGTCTAAATTGTATGTATGTCCTAAGTTATTGGTAATGGTATCATTTAGCTTTTCTTAGCACTACTACGGCAGGTGGCAAGGAATGAGATAGTCATAAGTTCGATACTGGGGTAATTCAAGGTAATGATATCATGTACGTAATCGAAAAAATTTGAATGCTAAATCTGGACCTTGTGTATATAATTGTGTCTTAGATTTCGTAATTTGCCCTAACAATAAGAGTAACTAGGTGTTTCGATGCAAAAGACTATTGCCGATATTTTATATATATTTTTATTATTCTATGGTTAGGTATTCATCATCATAAGGTCGTCAGTCCTAAGACTGGTTGGACACGCACCTCCACTCTTTCCTATCCTGAGCTAATCTTCGCATTTCTCTAAAATCCCACATCCTTAACTATTTGCGAACAGTAATCTAATCTAGGTCTACCTCTACCGCTCTTAACTTTCGTTTCTGCCTCTAATCATGCCTGATAAGGTGTCCTACTAACCTATACGGCCTATTTCTTATTGATTTCCATAGAGTCCTTTGCTCACCTACTTTTTCTAACACCTCTTCATTTCTAACCTTTTCCACCCACATTATCCTCATCATTCGCCTATAACACCACATTTGGAACCCTTCTAACCTTAGTTAGGTATTATATTATTGTAGTTCATTAGTCATTAAGCAGATAGAAAAACTAGATTTAAGAATTCCATTGTAAATTGTAGACAAGTTTATTATTTTTTTTGTCCCTTAAGGTATCTTGTTCATTTGGAAATTTCAGAAATCTGGTCTGGTTTAATCTCTTGCTGTAAATATTAGTTTCATTTTTATATTTATTTATATCGTAAGTACTCAAGTTGTTTGTGTGTGTGTGTGTGTGCTAGTTACCTGTACGACAAATAGTTTTGTATTTTATATTCATTTTCGAAGAGACGACAGAAATTGGTTTGAGTGAGTATTAATATACATAATCCTGGTTCTTGCCCCCCTTCAATTTGAAGGGTGACATAAATATTAAATTTAAACATTTAGGAGTTAATGTTGCACAGTTCAACGTTCAAGCAACAGTCGAATCAACTTTTGATAGAGTCCAAAGTAGACTCAGCTGAGAAAGTCTTCTCATAAACAATTTATAAACAAGTACATGTAAAAGATGTAAATAAATGTACATATACATGTGCGTGTATTATTTATACGGTGGTCCTTCGAGTTATATATGTGGTACAGTAGTACACCCGTTGAAAGAAAATGGTTAATTTTTTAATTCACATTTCAACTGGAAACACTAGGAATATGTGATTTCCCAACTTACACGAGCAGCTTCTTCCATAGATATACAATTTCTGTCAATAAAAAGAATGATTACTTTTAGACTAAAACAATAATTTACATTTTAGAGTAATTTTTTTATTTTTATTATTATTATTAGTGGAATTGTAACATTATTTTTTCTAGTTAATATATCTTTAAAGGTTTATCAGTGTTATGGTTTGAAATATGACCTTTTTTACGAAGGTGGGGACAGGCACGGATTTATTTTGTCTTATATGAGCCAGTATTGTTTTGGCCAGGCCTGTGTGCTGAACTGTTGTGATAATTTATGCATCTCTGTTATGCATGATCTCTGAGGATGTAGTTCCTCCGCAGCAGGAAATATGTAGGAGAGGGACCGTACATGCGCCCGTTTGTCATAATTTGGTGTTTTCACACCAAATCATGGGGATGTTGACTACTGGCGAGGTAGTCGGGTGTCCAGTGATACCTCTACTCGTTTCAGTGAGAAATGTACTGTGGGGATAGATATACAGGGGAAAAAAATTAGTTTCGAAATGTGGTGTTACAGGCTAATGATGAAGATACCGTGGTAAGAGAAGGTTAGAAATGAACTGGTATTAGAAAGAATAAGAGAATAAAGGGTTCTATGTAAGTCAATAAGAAATAGGGAAGATAGGATGGTAGGACACCTTCTCAGGAATGATATTAGATTACTGTTCGTAAATAGTTAAGGATCTAGGTTGTTCTAGTTTTAGGAAAATGCGAAGATTAGCTCAAAATAGGAAAGAATAGGAGGTTCATGTCCAACCAGTCTTAGGACTAACGACCTTATGATATACCTATACCCTATTCTATATATATATCAATATGGAAGAATGGACTGTTTACTAAAGGTCTGAATAGGGAATGCGATTTCCCTGGTGAGTTACTATTTACCCTCTTTCCATTATGCAAAGCAGTAACAATGGTATTTGTTTTATGTTTTTACGATGTGTCTGCCTGCTAAATGCCCTTTCGGTCTACTATGTAATGACCCGCGTAAGTTAAAGTGGTTTATTGAATTCGTAGTAAATATTAATTTTACACACACTTACTTGTACTTAACATACGAAAACTCTACATGAATTACTGGTACGAGGGTGGATTGATAAGTTTCCGGCCTGACCAAGAAAAACAAGGTTTTTAAAAATTTTTTTTTTTTATTTCTCAACATAATCTCCTCCAAGGCTGATACATTTCTCATAGCGGTGTTCCAGTCTATTAATGCCATCTCTATAGACTGATTCGTCAAGCTCCTCAAAATAACCATTTACAGCTTCGATTACTTCTTCATTGTCCGCAAATCTCTTACCGCCAAGCCATTTTTTGAGATTAGGGAACAGAAAATAGTCACTCGGGGCTAGGTCTGGAGAGTAAGGAGGGTGCGGCATCAATTCAAACTTTAGATCGTTGATTTTAGCCGTCGCAACGATTGACGTGTGCGCTGGTGCGTTATCGTGATGAAACAAGATTTTTTTCTTCGCCAGATGAGGTCGTTTAATTTTCACCTCGTGGCTCAAACGTTGCAATAAGTCTGCGTAGTATTGACCAGTGATAGTATTACCCTTTGCAAGGTAATCAATGTATATAATACCTCTTGCATCCCAAAAAACAGTAGCCATAACCTTGTTCGCCGAAAAAATTGTTTTTGCCTTCTTTGGAGTTGGTTCCCCTGGTCCAATCCACTGTTTAGACTGTTCTTTGGTTTCAGGAGTGTAGTGGTGGACCCACGTTTCGTCAACGGTTACGAATCGACGCAAAAATTCGCTTGGATTACGCTTATACAATGACAAATTTGCGGTAGAAATGTTTTTTCGAATCAATTTTTGGTCGACTGTTAGCAAACGCGGCACCCATCTTGCACAGAGCTTTTCCATATGCAAATGTTGGTGCAAAATATGTTGCACACGTTCATATGACATCTTACAGGTCTCAGCTATCTCACGCACTTTCAATCTGCGGTCTCCCAGCACTATTTGATGAATTTTTTCGATCATATCTGGAGTTGTGACCTCAACGGGGCGTCCTGAGCGAGGCCCATCAGAGGTGCTCACACGACCCTTTTTAAACTCGGAAACCCACTGCTTAACGGTTGAATATGACGGGGAGGATGTCCCCAGTGTTGAGTCCATCTCTTTTTTAATTTCCTTCGGCGTTAACCCCTTCAAATAAAAGTATTTGATGACAGCACGATTTTCCTGCTTTTCCATTTTTACGAAAACCACAGAGGCGTCTTGTTCAGCGTGCTGTCAAACCTACACTAGCAAGGAGATCGGGCTGAAACTATAGCTACAAGCTATCCAAGGATGGTACTATAGAATGTCACCTCAAGGTAGGCCTAGTGGCGTCATCTCTTGGTTAGGCCGGAAACTTATCAATCCACCCTCGTATTTGTGGTATTCCAATGTGTATAATTGTATAAATGTGTGTGTAAAGATAATGTACGAAAGAATTATTGATAACTATTAGGTTACGGTACAAGAATATACGGGCAGTACTAGTCAAAGGCGGAGAGTATTCAGACGTCTTGTACGGTGTGACGGGATTACTGCACAGACGGATCAGAATACATTTTGGCAACCGAGATCCTCACGAACACAAGTATTCATTAATAAATCGGTATACTTCATTTACTTTCTGTAGCGATGTGCCCCTTCCAATATCTTAGATGCGCGCTAGCAAAATCGTAGGTATGGAGAAAAAAGTTCATTATTGGGGTCCGTCAAATGGGAGGAGCCTAAAAACATGGCACCGATTAGGGAAAATTTATCGTAGTTCCTATAGTGTACCGTGCAATTTCCAAGTTTTTAAATTACGATAAAATGATAAGTATTGACACAATATGTGATTGGGCTGACACAAAGCCTCGGAAAGGAAATTTCGTTGAAGGTGAGCGTGTTTTTAATGCCAATCACATTATAAAATTCGGAAATAACAAATCCGGAAGCTAGCCTTCAAATTCCGTCAAGTTTACTGCCTACTTTTTACAAACTTCGGATTTAAAAAGTGATTCACGTTATATAATTAGTGAGGTGATTCTAGGTGATTTAAGCAATATCATATCAATGACCTGCACGTGCAAAGCCGATTTAAGAGAACGTTGCAAACACATTATTGTAACTTTGTTGTATTGCAGCAGGTAGGTCCTTAACCTCAAAATACTTATATCGTATCATTAGAATTGTGTTAAATCAATTAATTACACAGGAATAAATAATTTCTCACTTTATAATTTTAGTATGATTCTAGTTTTAAATGTTAAGGTTATGGCTGATGGTAAATACTTGCTGAAATATAATCATGTGCATTAAAATGACGTGAACAAATTTTTATTCCGGAATTCACTTCTTTGATACCTACTGCTTTCATCCAAGCTTCTATTAGTTTACTTTTTTCTCTAATTTTCCGAATATATTTTTTACATATATAAAACGGTTAGTTTTTATTGGAAAGTAGTTAATGTAGGTGAAGAGTGAAGATCTATGTCTGAAGTGTTATTGCAGCTTTTCACTGGACATATTAACTTTTTATTTCATTTAACTTTAGAAGAAAACTTCGTCGACTCCATCATCAAACAAATTTTTACTTATTTAACGTGTTTTATTATTTTAATAAACAATATTACAATTTGCGTGCACAGTTCCTATCTAAATTTTTCCCTCATTTGAAACATAAATTTTGCCACCAGATGGTGTATGCCCATTTGACGGATCCCAATACTCTCGACTCTTGTTCATTAAACATACTTTTTCATACAGTACCTGCCAAAAGTTTTGTTCAATCATGAATAGTAGTGCGAATAGAAAACAACCGTTAAAGCCTTTAATATTTCTTCAAATATAAAAAAACATCTCGTTGATGTTTTCAGTAGTAAATGATACCATTAACAGCACATTTGAGCAATGCAATTGTATTGGATAATATAGTCAATTTTTCCGTGCAGTGCTGTACGGATTATACGCTCCTCATCGGTTGAAAATTTGACAGAGAGTTGTCTCCTTTCTTTTTTGGCCTAGAGTTGTCTCCTTCCTTTTTTGGCCTAATGCTGTTCTTTTCTACTTTGCGCTGGTCAAATTGAAGGTCACATCGCTACAGAAACTAAACGAAGTATACCAACTGTTCGAAAATAATTTATTCAGGTATTCCGATAATACAAGCACCCCCAGTTTCGAGAGAATAAGAGTGAAGTGATTAATTTGTTGTACAGTAAAATCCGCAACAATTAACCTAACCAACAGAGCACACTTTCATGCAGCCTAGCGATATATACTTCATAAGAACGTTCAAGTTATTGATCAAAAATTTTTCGCCCTTATTAATTGGTTTATGTTCATATCACGTATGTAATATCCTTGGAAATACCTTACAATCAGTAAGGACTCGTTTGAAATACTTCAGTGGTAGCAAATAACCTACAAAATTATTTGTTTCATTTGCTATCATTAATTCATTTCGATATTTCTGCTACTTGCTATAATTTAAAAAAATTACTGTTATCTTCAACTGTAATTATTCCCAAATAAATTATACATAGTTTTTTACTGTTTATATAATTTTTGTTTTAGTTACTTTTCGTTACTATCATTGAATATTTCATAGCGATTTACAATTTAATTTTGTATTTGTACGTATAGGTATTTTTCTCATTAATAATTATTATTATAGAGTGACGGTTAAATAAGGTGCAGGTTATCTGTCTTTATAGACAATTATATTATTATTGCTTTTCTAATAACTACAGGGAAATTATATGCGTAACGTATCTCCCTAAAATTGCTTTAACCTCAATTTCGAATTTATACAAAAATGAAATGAATAATTTAAAGGATTCATCCACAATTATATTTACGAGCGTTTTATTCAGATATTAAAAATTCTACCTTGAACTTTTTAACGAATATAATAACCATCCTCTTCAGTTTATGTATGTTAATAAAAACAATTACCTCTCATCTTCGGAAAAAGCAAAAAATATATAAGAACAGGTTATGTTATTAATACTAACAACCTATTATAAACTAAAAAAGGACAAAGAAAAATGAAATTACAGTGAAAATTCTAGGCCTTATCTATTTTTTCAAACTTATGATTTTCTTTGAGGTCGACTATAATGGCTGAAATAATTTGAACGTATTCGAAAATTTTAAGGTATTTTTGTCACTCAATTGCTCGTCTCAATACGATCCGATGCTATCCGTCGCCTGAAAGCAACAAATCTAGTTTATGAATTATCATTATCTTTTTCGACAGATATGAAGCCGATAAGTGTCGTGTGCTGTGAAAGAAGTTTTTTTTAGTTTAATTTTTATGTGATAGTGACAGTATTATACTTCGTTTACTTTCTCTAGCGATGTGCCCCTTCAAATGTCTTGGATGCGCGCTGGCAGAATCGTAGGTAGAGAGAAAAAAGCTCATTATACTCTCGACTCTTGTTCATTAAACATACTTTTCCATACAGTACCTGCCAAAAGTTTTATTCAATCATGAATAGTAGTGCTAATCGAAAACAAGCGTTGAAGCCTTTAATATGTACTCAAATATAAATAAACATCTCGTTGATATTTTCAGCAGTAAATGGTACCAATAACAGCACATTTGAGCAATGCAATTGTAATGGATAAAATGGTCAATTTTACGCTTCTCACCGGTTAAGATTTTGACCGAGAGTTGTCTCCTTCCTTTTTTGGCCTAGTGCTGTTCTTTTCTACTTTGAGCGTTGGATTTACTGATTCTTCTTTATGTAAAATTATACTACTAACGAATTATACAGTACAAATAATTCGGAATAATTTAATAAAGCTTAATGGGCTTTGGTAAAGTGCGGCCTATTAGCTGGTACGAGAAGGGGAAGAAGAGAGAATAGTGGGGATAGGGAAATCTGCCCCAAAGTAAATTTTAATTCTAAACAAAACATGTATTATGTAGATCAGGTTACGATGGGTCAAAGTTTTTTCTGATCCTCTCATATCATGGAATAAGCTGAAAAATTAATTTTGCTATTTTCAAAAGAATGGGTTTCCGCATCTTTCACCTTAGGTGAAAATCTCTTCCTATCTCTCTTCTCCCTGCATTCCTTTCTGTACCCGCTACTATAGCGCAGACTAATAAAACAGTTCCAATTTCGTACGTAGAACCACTTCCATTCGGTCCCATATACTCTGCCTTTTCTGTATTTTCCGAATACTTCATATAATACATACATTCATTAGTACATATACATATTCAAATTCGTATAGAAGGGACAAAGGGTTCTTCGTAATAACCACCCTCTACGCAGTAACAACGACATCCCTATTTGGGCGACGAATATTCTGATTAAAATGTTATCGCGAACTACTTCTCTCCAACGAATCGCGTAGGCTTTTCACTTTTACGACCTAGTTTTAGAAAGAGAGAGAGGGAGAGGATAAGGCAGAAAATCCCAAGAGAATTTTGTATATAAAATGCCTAACATTCCCTAGCTTGGCCTGGTTTTTATAGTAAAGGAAAAATTGCGTGACGTTATTCTGCGAATCTCAGATCTGATGGAGCGCTTTGTCTTTTCGTAATCACTCAAAAGAAATTAGGTGTTAAAACCAAGAGGAAAACCTTTATTAGAAGAAACGCTTCGCACATTCTGTAGATTCTATATCTGTTAAATAAGGTACCTGATGTTACTGTATTGAGTGTCTCTTTTTATGATTAACTGACTAAGAATTTCAAGCCATTGGAATATAGATTAGGCTGTTATAATTATTCAACTGCGATTTTGATAAGAACCTTATTTTATTAAAATAAATGACAATACTATATGAAAATAATTCCTGGAAAATGTAAATTTTCGCTGATCTGTCACCGGACCCATTGTTTAGGCCTCAACATCATTGAGAAATGCTGGATAATCAACATATTTATACATTGGTGTACATACATACATTCAAACATACATATAAATAAAATTGAAGTGTGTCTCTAATATCGTAACTACCTTGTTTAAAACTCATATGGTTATTTATGTGTTACCTAAGGCGCAAACAACGTATAAGAAAATTATCTGTCTGTCTTTAAACCGGCTGAGCCAATTTCAATGGGACTTTACAGACAAAAAGAGGGCGTCTTTAAATGTGATTTAGAGATAGCTCCCTTTAAGTATCTGCCTGATTTGCTGTTTGTATATAAATCTACAAAACGGCTGAACCGGTTTTGATGGTACTTTACAGATACGAAGAAGATATTTTACTTGTCTGTTGATCTACCCGTTTGTACGAATTAGTTTTTGAAACGGCAGAACCGATTGTTATGGGATACTACACTCGGAGAAAAGTTTATCAAGAGTAATATGGACTAATCTTCAAAACTAATCTTCAAAACCGCTGTGCCGATTTTCGTAGGACGTTACAGACTAGGAGAGATTATCAAGAGTAATGTTATTCTACTTTCATTTATTTGTCTGTTTGTACAGACTAATCTTCCAAACCGCTGTGCCGATTTTCGTAGGACGTTACATGCTCGGAGAGAAGTTTATCAAGAGTAATGTTATTCTACTTTCATTTATTTGTCTGTTTGTACAGACTAATCTTCAAAACTAATATTCGAAACCGCTATGCTGGTTTTCGTAGGGCGTTACAGATTACGAGAGAAGTTTATCAAAAGTAATGTTATTCTACTTTCATTTATTTGTCTGTTTGTACAGACTAATCTTCAAAACTAATATTCGAAACCGCTGTGTCGATTGTCATGGAACGTTACAGACTCAGAGGGAATGTTGTCAGGTATAATGTTAACCTACTTTCATTTATTTGTCTGTTTGTGCAGACTAATCTTCGAAACTGCTGAGCCAATTGTGATGGGACTTTACAGATTCGGGACGAAGGTTGTTAGTAGTTTAGCCTACTTGTGTTTATTTTCTGTTTGCACGGACTAATTTTCGAAACTGCTGAATCAATTTCGGTGGAACTTTTTTCCATGCGAAACAGAGGCCCACTCCGACATGATTCAATTTAGTAAATTCAATAGAAGATTATTTTAAAACTGTGTTTGGAATATATGAATAGAAATAAATTCTATCGTGCCTATTAAAGAAAGAAAATTCCCTTTACGGACATGTCAACTTTAATTTACGTTGGAGCATTTCATTTTAATGCGGCGAGCTCGTAGGTTCAATAATAACAGTGTAAAGTGTGAGAATGGTCGACAGAAAGTATTTTACTCGGTACGAAATGCTCTTTTCTTTCGCAATTTTCGAGTGCTAAGCGAAAGAATTTTAAACCTCCCCGAGGAAATATGAGGCTTTTTCTTTTTTCCACTTCGCTCACGTTCCCCGAGCGTCAATGTTTTAATTAAAATGTTATCACCGAGAAACACCTGTATCTCGTGAAACACGGCCGCCCCGATCGACTCGACATCAGGGAAAAGGAGAGACTGTGGCGTTGGAGGCAGCGTAACCGGCGGCGGTTTCTTTTGTGTAACAGTCTAAAACTGAGGCAATATCATTATTATCTGTTCCTGCGATCCGACTTATAAAAAAAGCGCCGTACCATTATCGCCCTCTTCGCATATTCCACTGGTTTCGCAGACGGGGATTGTTACATCGAACATGGTCCCAACCTCTGATATCAGTATGCACATAAAAGAAGGAGGCTGTGCCTCTTTATTACCGCCGATCTGCGTGATATAAGGAGACCTTGTTTAGCTTCACATTAACTGGGCACCACGATAACCGGCGAATCCCCTCGTCCGTGTATATCCGGTAGTTATATTAATCGACTATTTATTGAAACCAACTTAAAGATTTCATTACAATTATCAGTGGCGTAGCGTGAATCTTTACCACCAGGGGCGAAGCCTAAATTTGCCGCTCAACGTATTTTCACAATTATGTAAGATTTTTTATTTAAATTGTTTGGGATTGCAATGAACACAAAAATAAAATTTTAAATTAAGTGCTTGAGGAGGCGAATGATGACGATAACGTGGATAGAAAAGGTTAGAAATGAAGACGTATTAGAAAGAATAGGAGAACAGAGCACCCTATGGAAGTCAATAAGAAATAGGCGAGATAGATTGGTAGGGCACCTTCTCAGACATGAAGGTCTAGTGAGAGACATATTAGAGGCAGAAACAGGAGTTAGGACCGGTAGATTAGATTACTGTTCGCAAATAGTTAATGATGTAGGTTGTTCTAGTTTTAGGGAAGTGCGAAGTTTAGCTCAGGATATGAAAGAGTGGAGGTGTGTGTCCAACTAGTTTTAGGAAGGACGACTTTATGATGATGATGAGGACATAGTAGTGTACATTGAAAATGCATGAGCTTATTTACAAATAACTTTCCTTACTAACCTTTGTAAGGTGCACTCAAGTACTTACATTTGATTGAAATAGAAAGGTGTTACCATCAGTAGAACAGCAAACAAGAGTGCGATCAGTGTACCGTGAAATTCATACGCCCAACTTTTCAGTAAAAATAATAAATAAATATTTTTCAAAAAATCCCCAAATTTACTTTTTGCAAGTCTTTGTGTTGAATAGAAAATCGAATGTAATGATTTTTTCTTCTGATCTTGTTAATATTACTAGGTACTCATAGTTCATCTCCAAATTATTTAGCTGATTCTAATTCAATTCAATGATCAACCCTGTGACTGGGATATTCAAACATCACGGCAGTTGCTCTGCCCAGGGTTGCTGCGTGGGTAAGGGGGTCATTTCAGCATTACGTAGGCACCAATGCAACTTGCACATACTTCAGAATAGTGAGAGGATTTTGAGGATCCATTTTAGAATTTATGATGAAATGTAATGATTTCGATTCTTCAAATACGGTATACAATCACTTTTCTGATCGTTAGTATTTTATTGTCGCATAATTTTTTTCTTTCAAAAAGTGGAGGTGCGTGTCCAACCTGTCTTAGGACTGACGACCTTATGATGATGAAGGGCGTATTTTTTTCATGCTCTTGCAAAGTTTTAACATTTCAATAATTCTGCATCATTTAGTTGTTGACATTTATGATATTTAAGGTTATGTAGTGCTAAATGTAAGTAGAATATCTAATACCGAAAAAAACATTTTTGACGCCCTCCTCACGCTACGTCACTGACATTGTTTATAAAGAAAACCTCTTTTTTACAAATTATATTCTTATTCTTAACCAACCTCCTTTAACAAAACTGATTTAGAGGACTACGGACTATTCGCCAGTTAGACAGTTATATCTTCACAAAATATATATGACAATTTTTTGAATTTAATTTTTTTTTAGTCTCTACAAACTACCTTAGGTTAATGATGGAAAATTTGTTGTTGTTGTCACACCCTCGCCGGTCTTTGAACCCGGGGCAGTTTTATTGCGGATTATGCTAATTTTGAACATCCCAACTATATAATACAATTGTCAAAATCCTTTTTTTATCATCATAATGTTTTTAGCCCAATTACTACTTGGACACACACTTGCGCTTCTCCCTCTCTTGAGCAAGTATTTACATAACACTAACAAAAATATTTCGTATTATTGACTTTCATAACATCCTCAATTCTCGTACCCTTTCTAATATCTTCTCATTTCTAACCCTTTCTATCCATGGTATTTTTAACATCCACCTATACCACCACATCTCCAACGCTTCCTTTTCTTTTGCGCAACGCTATTGTAAGATACTAGTAATGATGATTGTTACTTTCGATCAATTGACCAAGGATGGTCCGTCAAATTTAGATGCTGCTTTGTTTGAAAAATTTTTTTTCAAATCCAATTAAGTTACATAGAAGAATGAATTCATGCGTGAACTGTCTACAGCTTTATTGGTGCAACGTCTTAATGTAATAGTTTACATCAATTGACCGATCGATCGTGAGGTTAATTTTGATCGATCATCATTGATCGCTCGCAATGTCTGGGGTGGAATTCCGTGTACCACAAACTTTAAAGCGATTGTAGAAGACAAAGCTTTCTAGCAACAGTTTAATGCATTCAGGCTTCCTATTAATGTTAAGACAACAAAGTAAAATCTAAATCTGACTTTATCTGTAGCTTTGAGATTTTGACCATTTAAATAATTATTGATGCTGTTTTTACGTAAGTAAATAAGCCGTATATCTGTATTTCAGAACGAGGTGTATATTATTCTTTTATGATAAATTTTCCTAGCCCAAAAAGAAAAAACGCGAAAGTGAAATATTGAAATCAAATTATCAGTCATACTGTTCATTTTTATAATAACTTGATAACAAATAAGTTGAAAAAGAATCGGAAAATCGATTTTTTTTGATACCGTATACACGGAATACTGCTATCAAAACATGGGTCTGGAAATTAATCTTCTTCACAAGACTATTATCTCGGAAACTTCTTCCCCCTTAGACTACACTCATGACAACAAATCCATCGGGACACACTTTTAAGGTACAAAGTAGATTTTATATACAATAAAGTTGACTACTCCTGGTATACACAGTAGCTACTAGTTCTGTTCAATTGAACATGGAGCCCAGTTTATATTCACCGTCTCTACCGCAGTTTTTCTTTTGCCCTTTCCATTCTCACGCCCCCATAACCCAATGATTTGCTTGCAGAAAGGATAAGTTTTCAACTGTTTATGAAAACGAGCAAAAGCGGTAAGTGCGTTATTAAACAGCTCCTGACGCTGGGGAGTATCGGCAATCGCCCGGCACCCGTTTTCAAATGACCTAAATAAAATTTTAATAAAACAGACCTGGCTTGTTCTCCACTTTTCCTTATTCTCACGCTGGCCTGGTTTCTAGAATATATTTACGTGCAAATTGGAAACGTTTGTTAGCATTCTAGTGAAGTAGATACTCAACTTTTTACACAAAACGTGGCTCTTTCTTGCCCCAACAAAACTGTACAAACTATAGCAGAAAATAACATAAATTATAAGCATAAAAGGCCGGAATAAATTTAATTTTCAGGATTATGAAAATTTGGGACTCTAATAACGTTTACTAATTACCCTAACAAATTTTTTCAATCTCGTGAAATACGAAAAGCCTTTTATTAACATTATCGATTTTGTTTTGCTTGGAGTGTCGAATATGGTAGTATTCCACCTATTGTTAATTTGGTAAGAAAAGGTAAAGAACACTAACTATACTCTGATCACTTTCAAGATAGACCAAATCAAAATAATTGTGAAGTAGTGGGTAGTATTTAATATAGGGCACACCTTATTGATCAATTCGAAGCTGATTCTTTCTCACTCCTACTGAATTTTTCCAAAATCGCATTCAGTTATTACATGCACCTTAACATATTTTCTGTTAATTTTATATAAAGAATGCAATAGATATATGTACATATATCCAACACTTCATTGCTGCCCTAACCGATAACTTGACTTAGACAGGAATCAATCACAATTTTACTTTTTGGTAAGTGAACAAAAGTATCTTTTGAGCATTTTCAATGATTTCGTTTGATTAAAAACAGATAAAAATCAGTAAAAATATTTTGTTTCAACAGCAAAAAAATTACCTACATTCATACGCTACTTTGCACAAAAAAATGCTCCATTTGGAACAATAACCAGTAAGATCGTTTATACCAGCCCCTTCGTATTTATTGTAACAGTTATAGTTATTGAATCGTTGAACATGCACTCTCTAAAACAATCTTCGCATTAATTAATAGAATTGAAAATATCAATTTGTTACAGTCTATCCATTTTAATATCACAAAAAAATTATCCACAAAAAAATATCATTTGACGCAAAAAAGGAAGTCCTTTTTTTCCTTAGTTATTCACAAGTAATATTTCATTCAAATTTTAATGTGCAAGTAACCTTTAAACAAAAAAAAGATTCATTTGGTACGAAAATTTAGTTAATTTATAAATTCTGTAAATTGGCTGTAAAATTCGTAGGTCTGGAAAATTTGCCTAGGTCTGGCAACGCTGTCTAAAAATCGAAAGTGTTAGTGGACATCTCTATCCGACTTAGTGTTTGCCAAGAAAGAGACAGAGAGTTGACGAGGTAGATTCGATTAGTCTGTCATCTACACATCTAGATAATATATTTAATAGGAGTCACTCTAAAAAGCTTCAGCAGCTAATCTGTTAATAGCAATCCACAGTCCTAAAATTTGCAATTTCGAACTATTGTGAACAGAAATATAATATAGAATAATAATAATATAATATTTGTCGAATGGCGTAAAAGAAACGGCGTTCCTACCGCCTTATAATACCGACAGCTTCTTTGTATTGTATTGTAACTTTAAAGAAACTTTAGGACTCGATTTGTTCTGGTGATAGGACGAAGAAATAAAATATGAAATTGGAGCGTAAGGTTACAATCTTGAGGTAGACGAAACGAAGACTTGATCAGAACAAACTTTAGTTTTTGAAAAGAAATTGTAAAAAAGGTGATAAGGAAGAATTAGAAATAATTTGATCAAAGTAGGGAACCAATAAGATACTAGTGAATACTGGAAATGTCGTTTAGAATAAATACTGAGAATTTAAGTTTGAATCCAATTTGCCGATGAAACCCATCATAAAATTGCAATTAGGATTTACAGATATTTTCATAAAGTAGTGGTCGATAATTTTAGGAGCCATGAATCAAATTACGTAATTGCGTTCTTGTGGAGTTACTGTCGGTTAATTTATTCTGTAGAATGAAGAAAGCGTTACTTTGATCAGCATTTAATTTAAATTTCTCCAACCTACAACGAAATTTGTAATCTTTTAACATACTTTTTAAACCCAATGTTTTCCTGATAAAGCACCACTCATTTGAAAGTGAGCGTCGTTAATTATAACATAAAAAATGGAATTACATAATTGTGTCCTTGCTATTCTTTATTTCTTCCAATTAAAGAGTGAATTTTGGTTCAGTAACCTCAGTAGTGATTCGACTGGTATTCAAAATACGAAAATATTTTAGATACTCTTTAATTGGCGATATTCTTGAGTCAGTAGCATATTGTAGCGAGCACGAGTGTGTTTGTGTGCGATCGGGCACACGTGTGTGTGGACGGCTTATCGATTCGCCGACTAGCCGCGGGCGTCTTTCTTCATGTGCGCCGTATTTGTAAGTGTGTGTGTCGTACCTGCGTTCTGGGAAAGCAGTTAAACAGTTCAAAGAAAAAAGAAATTTTCCGGACGTTTCGAGAAGGTTCCCGAAAGTAAATAAGAGAGTATTTAAAGGAAGAGACGATCGCCGAGAGGAGTAGAAATAAATTGATCGTTGCAGAAGTGAATTCAGAAATAAATTGACAGGGATAGCAGTGAAATAAATAGCGCAGTGAATAGTGATATATCAACAGTAGTGTAAATAAATAGAATAATTCATAACTTAAGTTTAGTAATAATTTAATAGTGTTTTTATGTTCTGTAATAATTAGTGTAAATATATAGTTTTTGTCGTTATCAGTCTACGAAGTTAATTTTGTTAAACCCACGAACATTACGAGATGTTAGGTACAGTACCTATGTGGACTCCATAGTTATCGGTATATTAAGTTATAATATAAGTTTCGAGGAAGGAAGCTAAAGCAAGTAACAAAGCAAATCTTCATTTGAGAGGAGGAAGCTTTAATTATTTTATAATACGTTACAAAACATTATCATGTAGTATAGAATAGATGACTATCTATTTTAAAATAATTTAAGTACCAACTTACCGAGTATCTCTAAAGTGTGGGTGATTTCTTGTGGTTCTAGGGTGCCTATTTGACACACATAGTCGCCAGCATCTTGTGGTCGGACATCTTTTAATTCCAAACTGTAACCACCACCAGTAAATCCAGGTACACCGGGTAAATTACCCATGGATGTTGCAGGAGAGGGTAACAGTCGAACTCGCGGATCAGGAGTTACTTTGACAGGTCCGGCTGTCAAAACGGCTATGCCACGTTTCCATACAAGAACGAAACTTCCTGTAACAAAAGAAATTTAAAATTATATTTTTTCAAGATTCTAGAATTTTCAAATTTTTGAAACCACTTCATAATTATATTTTATAATCGTAAATGCAGGAGATATAATAAGCAAGCACCTTTAATCCTATAACTGAAGGTTTAAAGAATGTAAAGCTACAAACTTTGGAAAATCGTTAATTTAGTGATGACTTACTAACTCAATGAAACTTTTGAATTAGAGCGAAATACAAATATTGATCAGCAATCCAATAAAAAGTTGTGGAATCATATATTTATATATTGGGTTTAATTGTTGTTTATTTGAATTTATTGCAAATAAGTTTTAATGTTTTATCTTTATAGATAGTTGAATAGCAGTAAGTTTGCAATTATGGTCTTAAAAAGCTCCGATATGACTCTGTTTAAACTACTAAGCTTGGATTATGAATTTGCTTGTCTGTCTTCATCAGCATGTCATAGACCGTTCCAGCCGAATACCTCCAATCGAAACTGCTGCTGATCCATAGTCTAACGTTGAATGAAGCGAAAAGAGAATATTATCTAAGAAAATGAGCAGAAATAAAATTCTTCCCTAATAATCACTTTGTCTAAATTAGGTATATCTACATTATGCCTACATAACCGCATAGACGCTAGGTCTAGATTAATTAGTTGGGCTGGAACACACACATGTTCTATTTTTGTTGTAGTTTAACAATTTAATAGCTTTTTTTGTCGAGTGATCTGAAATAAAACTGCTATTTCTTTGTAAACAATGTTAATTATGAATATCACAAGAAAGCAAATAATAATTCCAATGAAAATAGACGCTCAGGTAAACCTCTTTCTTTAGCCATACAGTATCCTAGTGTTGCAAAATATTTAAAGAGTGCATTCTAACCATAGACAACTGAGCAATACCCTTATGAATTTGTCTGCTCCCTAGAAAGTGATAAAACGATCGACGGTCTCTATGCTGTAAGCCAGTAAAAAGCATGGAAAGAGGCAACAACCGGCTGCATGATCGCTTTGCTCTGTCTCTCTCACATTTCTGCCCGTATTTACTTTACAGTTGGATAGAAATCAGTCCATTCTCTATGTCTGTGATTCTAACATTTCAACTGAAAGACCGACTGTCGCTTCGCTTATTTTTCCGTGAATCTCATCCAAATTACCTGCACGTTTATGTTTGTGCTTCAGTAGACGTCTGAAGCTACAACTGTGATATGGATGTCGTACGTCACACGCTGTAGTTTGCTCAGGAAAAATAGATGAATATAGTTGGGACTTTCAAAATTAGCATAGTCCGATATAAAACTTAAAACTTCTTCTTTCAATTTACTAATCAGACTAGAGCGGTTGCCAAGAGAACGCCTACTTTAACTCACGACGCACTTTATAGGGAATATCGTAAACATAGAAAAGAGATGTCAGGTAGGAATTGCAGCGGACACCAGTTGATGTCCATGTTGAGCATGTTACCAGCATCGGACTTTAAAGAAAGTTCAACATTCTCAGGAATTTAAGAAAGCAAAGACTCTTATTTAAAGATATAATTCCAACCAAGCAATTATAAAGCCGACCCTGATCTTTTGCGTACCTAAGCAATCTCTAACCTCTGCGTCGCACACTGTTATTCAGTTATCTCTTTTCATTTTGTCTGTACTCCTCATGAGCATTTCCTAACTTAACAAGGGCGTGTTCAAAACGCAACAAATAACTACACTCCCAAGTGAAAACAAAAAAGAAGAAACGTCCACTCTTACAAATAATTTATTTCGGATAATTTTGTCAATTTTGATCGTCCCAACTATACGCTCCAGATTCTAATAGCACCGCGGATTATGGTGTCAAAGCTTTCTTACTGCCTTGTGGAAAGACTTATTGTTAATACAGTAAAAGTTCCTTACTCACGGTTTCCTTATTCGCGGGTGAAAAAATTGCAACCCAGTTCCTGTATTCGCGGCTAAAATTTCATTATTCGCGGATGCAATCGGTAAACAGAAAAGAATTCGGTGTCATTTATTGAGGGAATTGACCGCAATAGATGAATGATTTAACGCTGCGAGATAAATATGTGATTTTTTTGTATAGTAACAGACAAAGGTTCACACTAACTCGGTACGTTTATGGTTTTCAATGAAAGGTTCAGTAAAAGCTTTTACAAGTATTTAAAGTTGATGCTTCTTGTAGGACACGTACTTTCAATAGAAATTAAAAAATTTAAAAATGGTCTTCGGCAGGCTTTAGAAAAAAGCTTTATCTATCTTACTACAAAATTTCAAACCTCTGTTCCAAACATTAAACTCAAGATATCTAGAAACGATAAGCATGTACTACTGAATCCCCTTAATGTATCTTTTTTTTTTTAGTATGTTATGTTGGTACTTGACGAGGCAGCTTTTATAAAAGATGTAACCGAGTAAATAGAAAAGGATTCAGTGTTATTTTTCAACGTATCGGCATTTTTTAAGTACTGTTGGCTCGTGCCGAAACGACTTTTATAAAAGATGTAACCGAGTGGACTAATTCAAAACAAGAAAAAATCACTAAATTTTTTAAACCCTTGTCTAAAAGTGATTATAACTATTAATTTTAATTGCGAATTTCTCAATGAATTGATTTTATTTTGATACATATTGGTTTTATTTTGGAACCTTAGAACGTATCCCTTATGATTCCATACTAATTACCATTGCATATCCACGGTTTCTGTATTCGCGGCATATTTATCGAACGTACACCCCACGAATAAAGAGCTTTTACTGTATTTTATATGGTTGGTTTACGCTTTACCCTGTGTGTGCCTGTATAATAGTCCAACGCGTACATATCAAATACAAAATATTAGTAAAATGATAATGAATAATATTAAACTATATTTTAACTAATTCAATTTCAAATGGACTTTTGGAAGAATAACCGTTGCTACATCAGAACCCCTTTTTTCCTGAGTCAGCTTTTGGATAAAATTGTTCCTATCAAATCCTAAATGTGATGTACAAGGAGCAATTAACGACTAAAGGGCATGTTCTTGAAGGTGTATATATATATAAATATGCATTATACAAGCCCGCGACCGTCAACGCAGATTACTAACAGTGTGGACTTATCATCTTAGCGTTACAGAGCTTGCTTGGGGAATGCTTCTACGAGCTTAAATATTCCAATGGCTCACAGCAGGGTTGCCAGCAGACAAACTTGTTCCGTAATTTATCCAGGAAGTGCAAGGGCGAGCGCCTTGGTGATAACTTCTCTTTAACAATGCACACGGGAAACTTGTTACTGAGTAGCATTCAAATGGGACATTATGTGTCACATATAAACATGTACACAAACATTCACGAGGTGAAATTTGTATGGAGGTGTTTAAGTACTTCGGATTATTAATCTCGTGAAACATTAGCTGCGGCAACATGCGAGATATGAGTTTATGGTGGACAAAACTCTTCGGGCGACGGGCGACATGGATGGTTACTTTGTTGGTTCCGGAAAAGATTGAAGAAGAAAATAACAGAAAAAAACGTTGTAGACATAAGCGTGCACAATTTACTTGAATTCCTAAGATGGAATTAACTGACGTCATAGGGACAGGGAGGATTTGAGCTGCACCCTTCTCAAAAATATGCAACTGAAACCAAAACGATACCTTATGTCTTATGAAAATTCCTTTATCTAATTAGCCGCATTTGCGCTAAAATGACAGAAAATAAGCACCTAAGAATCTATCAGGGTTAAATATATTGCATAAGAGATACAAGGAAGCTACAGAAAAGCAATTTCATAAGATCTCATCTTTTAAAATAGACCAGGACCTCGTCTCATGTGGCGTTCGCCAATTTTATAACGCATACCCTTCTTGGCGGTTGATAATTTACCTCTTAATTTAGGTTCTTAACTGATGCACGTTTTCCGGTCATTTTAAAATTTAAACTTGTACCTGTTTTTTAAAAAAATTTGTCTTTCGGTCATCTGACATCAAATTGCGTGCTTTTGTAACGAAAGATGTTGAATGTAAAAGGCAAAAGCCTAGTACTGAAAGGCAAGCAATCCACAATAGTTCAAAGCGCTCGAACGATTGAAAATACTACAAAATTCCATGTTTTCAAATTGCATGCCAAAAGCACCCTTAGTTGGCATATAGGTGAGAAATTTTCATTTTCATTTAAGATAGTTCACGATCACAGCTAGTTTTTCCACTCTTGTGCCATTTAAAGGTGTTTTGTTATTTTTGTTACAAGAATGAATAAAATTTGCTTTCATTTTAGTGACAGGCAATTTGAAAACACAGACGCTTTTATTCCTATTCGCGAAGTTCTAAAAAATAAAAAATCCGTACTTTCAAATTACCTACATACCGATAAAATGAAAGGATGTTTCAGTTGTAAAACTCTAAAAAGAAATGGCATGTAGGTGCCTTTCGTTGGTATAATTCGTTTAGTTTCTGCAGCGATGTGACCTTCAGTTTGTCCGGCGCAAAGTAAAAAAGAACAGCACTAGACCAAAAAAGGAAGGAGACAACTCTCGGCCAAACTCTTAACCGGTGAGGAGCGTATAATCCGTACAGTACTGTACGGAAAAAATGAACATTTTATCCACTACACTTGCATTGCTCAAATGTGCTGCTATTGGTACCATTTACTACAGAAAATCTCAACTAGATGTTTATTTGTGTTTGAAGACATATTAAAGGCCTTAACGCTTGTTTTCGACTCGCACTACTATTCTTGATTGAACAAAATTTTTCGCAGGTACTGTGTGAAAAAGTATGTTTAATGAACAAGAGTCGAGAGTATAATGAGCTTTTTTCTCCCTACCTACGATTTTGCCAGCGCGCACATTGGAAGAGGCACATCGCTAGAGAAAGGAAATGAAGTATAAAAAGGGGGAGTCAGCTGTGATCTCAAATTAAAATTAGAATTTTCCAGCCTTAAGCCAACGATAACACGGAATTTTATATTATTTTTGTTACAAATAGATCGACACTCGACCGATGGTGCCCTTTTGGACTGTTGTGGATTGCATACTACGCCTTCAATCACATCTAAACATCTTACGTTACAAAGACATGCAATTTGATATCACTTAAGAAACAATTGTTTCTAAAAAAAATTTATTTTCCACTATGACCTGAAAGCCTACATCGGTCAGGAATCTCTTTATCTTTCTTATTAAGAGATAAATATTTATCAGCCTACAAAACGACACGCTATAAAATCAGAGAACTCCACCAGTCACCAGCTTCAGGCCTAAAAGTATTAAAAATTATCAAGGTAAATCAGGGGCGGTGTCCATCATCTCATTTAAGATAACCTCAAAGAAACTTTCTTCTCACCGGCTACTGATGTGTAGGCTGACAGTACCTCCAGAATAGTGCTATGGAATGACCTAATCCTATAGGCTATGCTGTTCGGTGTCAGCCACGGTGTTGTCGTGTAATATACACCCGAGTAACTTCCATGCGCTACCACGCCAGCGTGATGCAGGAGCAAACTTGTACGTATAATCCGAGAGAATCAGGGCAACCTAAACTAACTATAATCTCAGCTTCAAGAAGTGCTTAATTTCTTTATTATTTTTAATGTTATACAGCCTTTGAAGTCAAAATTAAGTTGCCCAATTTTGAAATTTCATCTTGCACTTGTCACGCTGCTAATCGCCAAAGTTACTCGGACATATCTTACAGGATAATCCTTTACTTAAATGACCATGCTCTGAACTACACCAAAGTATATTTTACAAGAACCGACCAGGTATATCAATAAATACCGTATTTTATGCTTAAAGGCGGATGATTAAAGAGAAGTGGAGAAAGACCGGTTCATTGGGTGACATGATATTTGACTAATAAAAATGTATTTATAGGTACAGTTTACCTACAGAGGTTTAGACTATTGCTTAGCATACGGGAGGACGCCGGTTCGATTCCAGGTCCATCTGCCAAGTTTTTCTGTGGTTTCCTTGGATCACTAAGGTAGTCATATTCCACAGATAATCTTTTATTCTCTTCTGTCTTCATTTCGTCCGTCTCAACTTTCTCACTCGAACCACCACCCATCCATTCAGCATTACTGACTGGTGGGAATGAAACACCCAAAAATTATTTTTTCGGGTATAACGACAAAATTACAGTAGTTCGTCGATATATTCGGAAGTTCTTACAAGCAAAAGTAAACTGATACTCCTTTTAATAAATCCTCATTTGTAATCTTTTTTATCTTTAACATACCCCTACAACACCACATCTTAAACACTTCTGTTTCCTTTTTCTGCAGCTCCCAGCGTCCACGTTTATCCTCATACAGTACCTACCGTGCTCAAAACATATACACTTAATAATCGGTTTTGAATTACTAACTTAACTGGCCTCGAGCATAAAACATAGGCACATTCGAATGACTTTTGCATATTTTATAAATCACCTTTTTAAACTTCTTAAATTCGGTGACAAAGTATAGTATAAAATATCTATAAACTTACCTGGATCTGATATTCGACAAGGCAACACAACAGTGCTACCCGTTGCTATTCTGTACGTCTGTCCCGGTGTTACAAATGTCGGTGGCTTTTTATTTTGAATTTCTTCCAATTCATTTAAACTGGGCCAAGCCATGCAAACTGAAATAGAGAATAGTAATAATTAATAGAAATAATGGCACATCATCATATGCTTAAACCTTTTAATCCTTTAAACTCAATTACTTATTGTAAGTTTCCTTTCACGTTGGCTTTGCAATTGTGTCAAAGTCGCAGCCAAAACAAAAACCTTATCCCTGGCGAGCAAATCCCACTTTCATCTTTTGGAGTATATTTGTCAAAAAGCAAATCACATTTACCATTGAAATTAGTTGTAAGTTTATTTATAAATACGTTGATATGCCGAACGACCACATACAACCCATTTCAAACGGTTAGAGCTTTTCCTTTACATGAATGCGCCGCGCCGTGACAAAATTCAAACTAATCCCGTCTTGCTCACGCCTGGTGTGTATTCGTTCTATTCGCACTGGTTTTCCCAAGGTCACATCTCTAACCGTTTGAAATGAGTTGTAAAATTAATTTATCTATCGAAAAATTGAATCGATGAAGCTTTCAAGTAATGTAACTCCATATTTAAAAATAATAAAATAAAAACACTTGGAGTTTACAAATAATTTATTATAACCACTATAATTATTTCGACACACTGTGTCTTCTTCAGGCAGTGAAGATTGTAAACTCCAAGTGTTTTTATTTTATTAATTTATCTATCCCTCGGGAGTAATATTATTTTCTGTATAATAGGTACCATATGTGCTTTTCTGTACCCCTGACAATATAATAGTTGCAAACAAGGGTAATGGCTTAGCAATTTGGGATTTACGAAAGAGCATATAGCAAAAAGGAGCTAGACATAGCTCTAAATGCAATTGAAGCGTTATTGGAAGATACACACGGAATGAACATTTATAAAAATAAAACAAAAGAATTAGAATGCAGCAGAGGTGAAAATATCAGAAACGTAAAACTGGAAGAAGTCGTCGAGAAAATGGTTAATTTGAATAATTTAAAAAAATTATTAAAGAAGTATGAACAAATGGGGAGCATTATGCAAAAAAGAAAATGTTGGAGGCGCTCGACATGTAATGTTACAGACGAATTATGAAAATGTCGTAAATATTAAAAGAGGTCAGAAATGAGAAATTATTGGAAAATATAGGAGAGCAAAAGGTGCTGTAGTAACCAATAAAAAAAGAAAGGATATAATTGTGGGACACTAGCAGAAATAAGAGCAAGAGGAGGCAGATGAAGATCTAAATTAAAATTACTGTAGTTAAAGATTGGGTAATGGGCGTTCCTATCTGACGAGAAATGAACTCAGAATGTAGGAAGGAGTGGGGGTGTCTGTCCAACCAGTCTAACTCCAACTAACAACTCCTTCTATTATCGTCGTATTTATAGTTGTTTTCTATGGCAATAATAGTTGATTTACGTTCACTTTCATTGAAATTATTGAAAATTAAATGAACAGTTATTGGAAATTTCAGTAGACTCTAATTGAAGCTAATCCTTCTGACACAATAAGTCAATATCAATTAGGTAACCCATCTTCATGTTCAGAAAGGAAATGAAAATTTCACAGGAAACTAATTTCACTCCATTATAATTCTATTATCTATCAAATTTATCGCTGAATCGTTAAAGCCTCGTTATCGGAGTGCTCGACAAATTAAAAGGCCATTAAAAAAAGCGAATAAATTACCTAGTCCTCATCTAGTCGAATAGAGCTAAGAAATTTGTACGATGCGGATGTACGCGTGTATAAGCCATATAGTATACTAGAAATGTTCAAAAACTATCGCGAACTTTTATCAAAAATTACTTATTTATTCATGAATATCTATTTAATCCCTTATCTCCTCAATTGCAGCATAGCTTCGTCCATGGGCCTGTTCAGTTTCGGGAACAAGAAAAAGTCAGAGGAGGCCAGATCTCAGTAATATGGTAGCTGCGGCATTATTAGCCTGTTGTTTTTGACCAAAAATTCGCGCACAAGCAACGATGTGTAAGCAGAGACGTTATCATGGTGCAAAAGCCAATTTTTGTTCTTCCACAAATCCGGGCGTTTCTGGCGGATTGGTTCGTACAAATTGCGCATAACATGCAGGTAATATTCCTTATTGATTGTTCTACCCTGCGGTAAGAACTCATAATGCACCACGTTCCTGTAATCCAAGAAAAATGTAAGCAAAACCTTTACATTCGATGTAACTTGGCGCGCCTTTTTCGGTCTTGGCTCGTGCGGCAGCTTCCATTGGGATGATTGGACTTTGGTTTCTACGTTATAACCATAAACCCATGATTCGTCATCAGCTATGATCCTATGGGGTAAATTTGGGTAGTCTCGGACACAGTCCAACAGCTCCTTAGCAATGTTAATGCGATGCTGTGTTTGGTCAAAATTGCGCAATTTTGGTACGAATTTCGCGGCGATCAGTCTTATGCTGAAATTATTGGTAAAAATCAAATGGCAGAAGTCCTCAGCAACTTCTTTAACGCTGATTCAACGATTGATCAATACTATTTTCTTCACTTCATTAATGTTCTCGTCTGTTGTTGACGTACTCGAGGGTCCGGCACGCTCTTCATCGATCACATCTCCTCGGCCCTCTAAGAACATTTTGCACCACCGATAAACGTTGCTTCCGTTCAACATAGTTTCACCATATACCATAGTCAACATTCGGAATGCGTATGCGTACTTAATTTTGTTTTTCACATAAAATTTGATACAGACACTTTGATCCGTTTTTTTTTAATAAGCCAAAATCGAACACGTACAAGCAAAGCAGCTGTCAAAAAGTAACGGAACATTCAACATGGCGGAACTTGTCGGTGTAAGTGAGAGACATGACAACATAACCTCACAAAAAAATCGAAAATTGATGTAAATTTGCATGGCATCGCCTGCTTACAACTAAAACACCTTTCGCTATAAAATTAAAAATTAAAGAGGAGATAGTGTAAATAGGTAAACAAAAAATGCTTCAACAAGCAACTACTAAATATATTTTCTATTAAAGATGCCAATTATTGTAGAACAATTCAAAAATTACGGATCCAATATTAACAATAGTAAAAGGAAATTAAAATTATCTTCAACTTGTAGCCTTTGTTAAACTATAAGCTATCATTTACCCTACTTTTTACATTTGGATTCGAGGTCAGCAAACAGGTCGAAATTTTACTCATTATTATTACTGAGTGATCATGGAAGAGAAGGTTTAAAAGTTAATGCAACCAATGTTCCGATCCACGCTTTTACCGAATACAATTGTTCGAATTGCTAGAAATTTTACATTGTCCAGAAAGGATTATAATGAAGGATTTCTTTGATTCTCGTTTAACTTCGAGCAGTTTCTCTCCCCAAAAATTTTACGATTTCAGTAATGATTGTTTGTACTTTTATAATACCATGTACAATGTACATAAACTAGAAGAAGTTTCTACTAGAGTGAACTGCAACTCTGGTATTTCGAAAATCACATTTACAAGTAAATTAACCTATTCCGCCATAGATGAGTATCTGGCGGTGGTGTAATTCCATCTCTTTCATCACCGTTGTGTGTTCTTTCATGGTGGATGACGGCTCGATTCGGACTCGCAACCGTTACACAGCAAACAAACTCAATTTATAACATTAAGCGCGTGGTAAAACGAGATAATGTACTTCCTATTGTCGGAGGAAACAACGTCAGCGCCACCACACGACCTAAATAGGAACTGCTGGTTGTGCTGGTGGCAACTCTGCTCCTGCCGACAAACAAAAGCAACACGGCCAACTAAACGAAACGAAATGGAGCGGTGAGACGTCCGGGGGGACGCGATGAAGGGCTGCCTGTTGTATGCATAGTTGCCGTTGCTGCTGCTTATTTTGTATTTACATTAGGGTCCTTAATGTATTTGACGCCCGTGGGATTCGTTCGTTTCCTGTTGCCGGAAAAATTGGTCATTAGCGCGCTGAAGCTCTGGCACGCGGAGCGGTCGAGGTTTGTGTTTACGATGCGGTACGCGTAAAGTTAAAAAAAGAAAGGAAGCAGATTAAAAGTTTCTTTCTCGAAAGCACCCTTTTAAATCACTCTTTTTCATCCAGAATCGGTGTTTAAGTCGAAGACGTTAACGTCAAACGCTATGAAATGCCGAGAGAGGCTGCTTTGTAAAATTCTTTTCAAAGGACGAAATTTATACGAAAGTTTTTTTTTTCTTTTTCTAACTATAAACTGTGAAATACGTTACCATTTTTTTTATATTTATGATATAAGGGGAGAAATAATTCAAAAACTCTTATTTAATTATTTTTGGAGCGAAATAGTAATTGAATTTTGATAAAATTTCCAACCCGATTATTAGAGTTCCTCATCCAACGGTTATAACGGAACCTTAACTGTTGTGTCAATGCTCTGCATTTGTTCGTCTGCCCATTTGACCGAGTCTTATTAATCTTAAACGAAATAACATCGACTAGAGATCCACATGAAATATAGGTATTGTAGCGAGCACGAGTGTGTTTGTGTGCGTGGACGGCTTATCGATTCGCCGACTAGCCGCGGACACCTTTCTTCATGTGCGCCGTATTTGTAAATGTGTGTGTCGTACCTGCGTTCTGGGAAAGCAGTTAAACAGTTCAAAGAAAAAAACAAACGATCCGGATGTTTCTAGAGGGTTTCAGAAAGGAAACAAAACAGTATTTAAAGGAAGAGACGATCGCCGAGAGTAGTAGAAATAAATTGACCGTTGCAGAAGTGAATCCAGAAATAAATTGACAGGGATTACAGTGAAATAAATAGCGCAGTGAATAGTGATATAACAACAGTAGTGTAAATAAATAGAATAATTCATAACCTAATTAGTAATAATTTAATAGTGTTTTTAAGTTCTTTAATAATTAGTGTAAATAAATAGTTTTGTCGTTATCAGTCTTAAAAGTTAATTTTGTTAAACCCACGAACATTACAATATCAATTAGCCTAAGAACAGTTATCCTCCTGAACTAAATATTACATGAAATATAAAAAGTCGAACGATCGAATAGCAGGACCCGGCTTTTANTAATAGGCTTTTAAGTTCTTTAATAATTAGTGTAAATAAATAGTTTTGTCGTTATCAGTCTTAAAAGTTAATTTTGTTAAACCCACGAACATTACAGTATTTTATTCTTGAACCAGAGGCGACAATTATATTTAAAACAAATAAAAACATCCTTTGAAGGAGCAACAAAATCTTCTAATTCTACTCTATTTTTTTATATTATATAGTAAACATCAACATGTAACTAGTTTTTTTTTTTTTGGAATGGTTAGTTACAAAGTAACTTTTTCCAACAACTATTCCGGCTAAGTCGATGCAAATAAAGTCAGGATTGGCTGTAACGTTACTCGTCAAGAACTTTGCAGGAGTAGATAAAGTTGAAGGAAGGATGTATAAGAATTTCAATAGGATCCAGTAGGGCAAGTAAATTAGAGGAAAAGGTTGCCAGGTCAAGTCATAGGTTATATCTAAAGATGTTCCATAAAGTCCGGTTGAGATCACGTGAATGGTTTGATAAAATTACTTAAGACAATAGCCTACCAAAGGTCATAGTATTATAATTGTGTGAACGTTTGTTATTGGAGTTTGGCGTTATTATCTGATAAACCCCATTTCGTGGACTTCCACAAAAACTTATTGGTTATATTGTCTGGGAGTTCCGAAATGGGATAATGCATCATTGTGTCTGACGTTCAATATCGTTCCACAATAAAATGAATTGTTCAGTGGTTACAAAACGTTCGTCCGGTAAGCTTGTAAGTACCTACTTACTCGAACACTTATGGGTCAGGGGGAATTGTTACCCACTTTAAGTTACATGTTAACCCTAACGTACACTAGCTAACATAACATAACATAACACAACACAACTGAGGTTAGGTTAGAGTTAGTAAAAGTTACCCCCTCCCCATCTTAAAGTACAATATATTGTAAAATTTGAAGTCAATATTAGTCTTCCTTTCCAGGAATGTATTGTTAAGCTACCATCACGGAGAAAAAGATTTTTTTTTACCTCTTCCGATTTGAGTCGCCAAAAATCCTTTCAGGTGTCATGGTGGAAATCTGAAGCTAATTCGAGGGTTTCCCTTTTGGGAACTATAACCCGAATGTTGTTTTTAATGGATGTTCAAGTAAATGAATTACATGTAGGAACTTATTCGTCAGTGCAGTTGTTGTGAACTTCACGTATCTCATTTCACCTACGTTATTTGTGTTCAATGTTTCTGCGAATTACCATTTAAAAACTAATTTAGACCGATAATGCCCACGTATGAAGTGGGCGAAACACGTGTCCGCTCAAACAAAGTTTTTTTGTGGTAATTAGGGGTGAGTCTTCCTTTTAATTTTTAGTTAATTTAGACCGCACAGGCAAATTGCTCGTAAACAGTGATATATAAATCGAAGACATTTTTATACAGTACACAATCCTTAGAAGTAATGGCGGCGGGTCTTAAGCTATGATTACGGCAGGCGAGTGTCGTCCATTTCACGATATTTCGAATGAAGCAAACAATTTAAAAATTATAGATATTATCAATCATTTGCTTGACACGAACTCGGAACAGTTTTAAAGAAACATAACCACTTGATGCTCATAGTTCCGAGGTTCATTTTCAGAAACTCAGACGCTCGCACACTTTCTTATAGTTAGGCATTCAAGTTGCTTTTTATCCGTTCTGGAAGCGTTCCAAGATCTTACAATTGTAGTAGAGGAGTGTTGGATGCTTAGCTATTGCATCCAGTAAAATTGGAAATACAATTACGGAGTAATAACTCTTCGGTTAGTAGTCAGCTGTATATCTTGGTCTCGTATTTTTCTGTTTATTAAATCTGATCCGATATCGTACTCAATGGAGTTAATGGAAAATCGAATTCCGGGAACAGGTTGTCCTTTGACAGGTCCCGCGCGAGCTCCTGAATTGACTTAATGGAACTGCTCGACCTGCATACTAATCTTCAGACGATGTTGCAGCACACTAGGGCATGCTTTAGATCGCCCAACTCGATAGGGTCTTTATTAAGGAAGGTTAAATGACTCTGGTTACATTTCTCCATTCGTTAAATCATCATGGAAGATAAATAGGGTATGTTCGTTTTTGCCATTACACATAAAATTGATTTTCTAGTAATCCGATGGAAGAGAGGTCTAATATCCTAAGAAAAAGTGTGTATTTATGTCTTATATTTAAGAACAAAGAGTAGGTAGAGTAATATAAGTTATAAGATATATATTTATCGAATTGATCATACTATAGCGAGCACTAGCGTGTTTGTGTGTTATCGGGTATACGTGTTCGTGAACGTCTTATCGATTCACCGACTAGCCGCAGGCGCCTTTCTTCATGTGCGCCGTATTTGTAAAAGTGTGTGTCATACCTGCGTTCTGGGAAAGCAGTTAAACAGTTTAAAGAAAAATAGACTATCCGGACGTTTTCCAGAACATTCCCGAAAGTAAACAAAAGAGTGTTTAAAGGAAGAGACGATCGCCGAGAGGAGGAAGGAATAAATTGATCGTTGCAGAAGTGAATCCAGAAATAAATTGACAGTGATAGAAGTGAAATAAATAGCGCAGTGAATAGTGATATATCAACAGTAGTGTAAATAAATAGAATAATTCATAACCTAAGCTTAGTAATAATTTAATAGTGTTTTTAAGTTCTTTAATAATTAGTGTAAATAAATAGTTTTTGTCGTTATCAGTCTTAGAAGTTAATTTTGTTAAACCCACAAACATTACAATACGAAATTGCTAAATGTGAAAATTGTTATAATTAATTTTTATGCAATGTAGTAAACATTCATACAAAAAATAAGCGGTTGCGATCCTAGAAATATACTATTTTTTTAGGGATGAATTCGCGTTGCCTTTCTACCATTTTCGGTTGTGTACATTTTTTATTGGACATTGCAAATGTAGCTGCTGGACCTCATTATTTTCCTAATTTCATGAAACCGTTAGGGATTTCGTAAAAACATAGAATACTTGTCTGGTAAAAACAGTTTCCACAAGAATTAATGTGAAACTGGTCTCTTGATTTATTAATAATAGTCCTAACTGAATGTCGTATCCTCATGAAAGCAAAACATATATGTTAACGTAATTAACTTTGGTCTAACCTCTATCATTACAAACCTGTCTAGTAGATTAGGTTACGTAAATAATTGTCTTAATATTTATTTCGAAATTTCGGGACGTCCCCCGAGATTTCACAAACCGTGAATTACGTGTTCCCATGGTGACATAGGTATACCTAGATGAATTCAAGTATACTACACTGGCGACGTAGGTAATATGAAGAGAATATGAAGGTGAAAATAATAAAATATTACTGGCCGCTATCAAAAATGATCTTATCAAACCCCATATATATTATCTGAAACTTCTCGGCAACCACGTTTCTAAACTATTTATTTAAAATAATATAATAATAAAATGTTAATATTCAGAATGAATTGTGTATCATGACGTTAAATTTTAATAATGGCTGTATAGATTAATTAATAGCTTTATATTGTCAGTGTTAGTTCCTAATTAGAAAGCACATGATGATGGTACCTACACAATATGATGTACTAATCAAAGTGATAATTTATGCACCTTCCTTCTCCTCCGGATCATACTTTCTGAAAACGTCTAATTAAAGGATAAAACTGTGCCTCAGGCCTGCCTTCGATATCGAGTATGCTGTCGCTCAATCGAAAACATTATTACCAAAAAAAACTTTTGGGTGTTTCATTCCCACCAGCCAGTAATGCTGGTGGGTGGGCAGTCCCTTCAGACTACACCGGAAGGTAGGGCGGAAGGCCCTCTTCAGCCTGCTTTCAGGAATCGTGGGAATGGGTGGGTGGTGGTTCGGGTGAGAAAGATGAGACGGACGAAATGAAGACAGAAGAGAGTGAAAGATTATCTGTGGAATATTACTGCCTCAGCAT